>NC_064924.1:39595450-39898480 GCF_023897955.1 Schistocerca gregaria
TGTGTGTGTGTGTGTGTGTGTGTGTGTGTGTGTGTGTGTGTTTGTGTGTGTGGTGTGACGAATAGAGTCAGTTTTTGCAATTCAGTTGAAGCTTGGGTATTCTTCGCCATTTACTGTGATATTGGCATTACTCACGTTTTTTAGAACAATGTCGATGTGTAAATGTTTGATTTACGGACCCTTATGCCTTAGTCAAGTATGGTATACAGGAAGTTACTCCAGCACTGACAAAATCTTAAACGCCTTACACCAAGTATGGTACAGAGGTCGAAGTACTGATGTTCGGAAGCGGTGGTAAAAACGTGTGTGTGTGTGTGTGTGTGTGTGTGTGCGTGTGTGTGAGTGAGTAAGACAGAGAGAGAGAGAGAGAGAGAGAGAGAGAGAGAGAGAGACGGAGGGGGCGAGGGAGAGAAAGGTGAATAAAGAAATTCAGTTGATGCCTGGGTTCTTTTTGACACTGAAATACGCTAGTGTTGTCAATGCTGGTAACTTTTTTTAGAAAAACTTAGATCTTTAAACAGTTGATTTGACCGTCCACTGTGCTGTACATTAAGTATGGTACAGACATTAAACGATGGGTATTTACAAGTGCTGCTCAACCTACAGTTGGAATACCAATGCCGAATTACACCATTACTGGCAATAATTTCAAGTATTTTTGACAAATAATATCATAATTTTGAATAGGAAACCAATTTATGTATAATTCTGGTGAAGCTTATGCATTGTTGACGTAGAAATACTGCAGAATTGTCAATATTTTACATGTTTTTGAACATAATACAAATTTCAGATCCATGGAAGGCTTTTGGCTGCTGACACAAGTCAACTAGTTCCAGCATTTCAAAGGTTTTTCCATATTTTTTATTTTTATGTTTTGTTACATTAATGTTTGAGTTTCCCACTAGTATATCTGGGTTAGTTCCTCCATGTTCCTCTTTTGAATTTCCCACCACCACCCTCTTGATGATATCATCCATTCAAGGTCATTGACATTGTCATTGTTCCCGGCATGCAGCAAACCCACAACAGTGTTTGAACTTTTGTAGGTAATTTAAGTGCAAAGTT
Organism: Schistocerca gregaria; assembly: GCF_023897955.1. Taxonomy (NCBI): domain Eukaryota; kingdom Metazoa; phylum Arthropoda; class Insecta; order Orthoptera; family Acrididae; genus Schistocerca; species Schistocerca gregaria. The sequence continues at coordinate 39,596,519 of NC_064924.1, forward strand.
AGTCAGAAGAAATGTTGCTATTCTACTCTTGCATCTGTCATCTTCATAAGGAGCAGCTATCACTTTGGCATGATCATTTAATGCTCGAGGTTTAACTCAGATCTGATGTGGCCCGAAAACGAAGAATATTTTATAGATATACTGAAACCATTAAGTATATCATAATATTTTGTTGGGTATCACAAAAATACAGACCTGCTAACAAACTTAATTTCCTAAAGACATTTATTAGACAGCAGGAAAATGTATCATATTTTGATACCGTTCCAAATCCATTCCATTGATTCACCACTGAATGATACATAATGTTTATCAACTTGGTGTCGACAAATCACCCTCTAAGCAAGAATTAAGAAGACTTCACTAACTGTCGTAACAACTTACTCAGGACAGACAAGAGGTGATTATCATAATTTCTTTCGATACTGCTGTGTCTACGTTTTACTTACTATCATAAAATCTATAGCCAGCACAGTGCACTGTCTCTGTTCATACCTGACGTTTCAACAACTGTGCCTATTACGTGGAACTGCAAAGTCGCTATGGCAGTAGGCTCTGTCAGCACCTTTTCTTTATCTTGGTTACTGCCTCACAGCTCTGATTTCTGCGAACAGTGATGTATCTCTCTCCCCCCCCCCCCCCCAACTCCTCTCACTTCATCACCCCTTTGGATGAAATTGAAGGGAGAAATTCTTGATAGCGTAATAGGTTAGTTCTTCTATACAAAGTGTCGTGAGATTCAAACATGGGTAGGAATGAACTACTTGTGATAAGTGGAATTTCGGCTTGGACCAATCACGTCTCTTGGTCTACATCCTCATGCTGAACAGTCCCACCACAATGTTTTCACACTGGCTAGACCCCAGAATCGAGTTCCAATAGTGTTATTATTTGAAAAATTTTTATCTTCTGTTTTTTCGGTATTTTCCTCTATTTCGCTGCTCCTTGAGTGTCACTTATATAGTTGTACAAGTAGTGTTAGTAGTAGTAACAGCAGTAATATCCAATACATTCAGCTCAATATTCGTACACATCCAATCACAAAGTCACCACATCCACACACAGAAAACAGCAGCAGCAGCAACAACAACAACATCAATAACAACAGACACTCACACACATACACATGGTAACATACAAGTAAAAACACATCACAGACATATGTGCAATCATGCACACAAAACACATACATACAACACACAAACCTACAAAATCACACACTCCCACTATGTTACTGTGCACACACCAGCACTTACACAAGCATCCACCAGAACATTGGCACATGCATATACATCAATCACATGCTCGCTTTGTACATGAAGTATGACTTCATATATCTGATGAGGACAAAATGTTTATGAAGTTTAAGATGTATCATACATCATTTGATCATAAGGCTAGCAGATTAGCAGTTCCTCATAAACTGCATGAGACCTAAAATATACAGGTATGAAGAAGAAGATCGTTGTGATTGATCAGGAGGCATCAGGAAGTCATACTGTAGCCACATTATAATAATTATGAATCATCAATCTTGATGAGCTCTAACCTGGATATGAAGGAGTCGATGTATGTCTCTATTGTGGCTGACGATGTGAACATATCTTATTGCTGAAAGTAATTACCAGCAGTTGAGCGAAAACAGAATAGTAACTGTATTAATAATGCCAATATGGAAGGATCGATAAGGTTATTGTACTTCTCAATGGACACACACAGCTGAAGTTTTAACACATGAGTGCATTCTACGAGTCGCATGCTGCTGATACTGGTACTTTTCACTGGTGGAGAATATTGTAACTGGGATAACGTGTCAGACTTCCTCTAGCTGACTTCATAATAGAAGTTTAACATATTTTCATATTCCGTTTTTAAATTATGGCCTTCAGTTTTTAATTGCAGCAATCTTTTTCTGAAAATACAAAAGATACTCCAGTAAATTACGGTTTCGCCAAATGTGGAAACGCGTTCGAAGGTAAAACATGGTCATGTATCTAGAAACATATATTCGACTGAAATTTAAAAGCACTGCTAGCGATAAAATCTTGTCAATATTGTTTTACAAGTCTATGTGCTACACTATTACTCTATCACACATTAATAATAAGTAAACGAAATCCAATTAAACGGAAGTATTATCAGAAACTAATTACCAGTTAAATACATTTTGAAACAGAAACTGTTCGAAACCAACAACAATTTCAATTTTCAAGACAGGCAAAATAGTGCAGGCTTTAAATTCAGTGCGTTTACAAGTATAACATGTTTCCACGTAAAGGAAGAAAAAAAAACTTTCTGTTACAAGGTAGAAGGTGATACACAACCAATGAGGTATGGCTTTAAAAAACCGTCTTTTGTTTCAAGATACAAGGTGATCCACAACCAACGAAGTATGGCTTAATTTCCCACATGTTATATAAATAGTTCTAGAAATATATAGCATTTTAGTCGCTGTATAGTGGTGTGCATGAAGAATTAACAATATATTCCAAATAACTTTAAAACACTATACAGCAATTAAACATGTAGAACACGAAATGTTGACAAATGGTGCCCAGTACACAACCTCATTTCCAACAATAACAATAACTAGAAAATAGCGGGAATTGCGTATGGCAGTTCTCATGTGCACTCCTTCCCGTGATTCAGTCGCTAGACCGAAGTACTTACCACAACACGTTGTGTGTTCCTGTGCACACTGTCGTCCAGGTGCAACATTCTCCAGTAATGTGCACAAGTGAACCTCCAATGTGGATCAGAACTTCTTACAGTTACAGTGAAACCTTGATAGGGCTTCTGCCTGAAATAGATAGCTGCCGTTAATTCTCATTTTCACCGTGTTAAGTGCATATGACCTGAAATGATATTCGTTTCTATCGTTTACTGAACTGAATCTGACGTATTAAGATAGTGAACCAAGTCTGATTTCCAGTAAAAACAACAGTATTCAGTGCTAAATTGGAAGTCTTTTTTTCTGCTATTTCATCAACAAAGGCAAGATGGCAAATTACATTACGTAGACAGTGATTGGGGACCCTTTTAATGATTTCATCTCATTTAGAAACATTTATAGTATACATATGAAATGTACACTGAGATGCACTAAAACAGAAAACACTAAGACCTACAGGGAGTGACAACAGTCTGAAGTATGTGCACGTCTTTTTACATGGAAGAAATAACTTATTTGTGCCATGTTTATGCAGGATAAAAATTATTTACTTCCGCACTCTTGGACTATTCGCCATCGGTCTTAGCTGAAGACTGGAGAACTGAGGAGTGAAGGTTATTGAGACCCGCCAGAAATGATGCATATCGTGGCGGAAAACTGAACTGTCGACCAGCAGCCTCCCTAAGCAGTAACTGGTCTCCCCTCCTGGCTCCTTATTAGATCATAGATCATGTATTATTCCATGTTTAAATACGGATCATAATAAGGTCAAGATGGTGTTATATTATCGAGATGGCTTCAAGACATTAATTAATTACAAGCCGAAACTGTTTGTGTTCATTATTCATGAGTCATGAGTACATACTTTCGGGAATTCCTTCAAACTGGACAAGCATAATTTTTTGGTACTCTATGATTACACCAGCAGTAGCATTAGATCGATGCAGAGCAAAAATGAACTTCTGAAGGCACTGATCATTCAATAGTTGATAACAGCGATGACATACTGCAAAGGTTTTGTCAGGAAAGCTGACAGTATTTCCGGAATAAAATAAATGCCAGCTTGTCATATGTCTGTGACATTTACCAATTTGGTCGTACTTCACCAACCTGCATACACTTATTTTCACTATATAGACGGAGTGGAAGCTTCATCCATCCTTGTACATGGCAATGAAATCTTGACTTCCTAAACAGGTCGTGATATGTTTTACTTTGCAAGTGAGTGCACTATCTTGCTCAGAAAGAACCTCCCCCTCACTGTATCACACAACAGATTCATGTTTGAAGCTAATTAATGGCTTTCTTAAAGAACAATAGCGTTCATTTTACAACCAGCAGTCACCAATATTCCAGTCCCTCTGGCTGTAAAGCAGCTAATGTACATTTTAGTTTCTTACAACTCATTATTATCAGAATCTACCTACTTTACAACTTTTCTTATTTTCCGATTAACATTTTCAATAGTTATTATAACTACTACCATCACTATTACCTTTATAGTTATCTCTCCGTCTCCATTGTTTCTAACGTTTTTACCAGAGAAATTACAGTAGCTATTTCGGCACTGTTTATATCAAAACATGGCCCCAACACTATTACACAGTTGTTACACATACCACTTACGTGTCTTCACAATTATCTATAACACTGTAAAGATATAACAACTCAATGAAGAAATATTGTGAAACATCCTCACGTTTTGCTACTACAGTCTGTTGGTCGGTATAGTTGAAACAGTTCACCATGAATTGTATTAATATTTATACTTGTGTTACTTCCATTTTTACGATTTCATTTTCATTTATCTCGTGTATCTTAACATCTGTTACATATGAGTGAACACGCAGAATACTGTAGTATTCAACAACGTTGACATAACTTGACTGTCTTATCGTTCTTTTCTTTTGCAGACTGCCTATTGCCGGCGCTTGAAAGCATTTCATTTGATAAATGCCGACAAAGTAATTGAATTGTCAATGAAAATACTGAAGGCAGCTCTCTCCGAAAAGTTGCAGAAGAGGGTAAGAAAAAATTAATTTCGTTAGGTATTGCTCTTGGTCCTATAATAAAGGGAAAATCATATAATACGTATATTTAGGGAGAAATGAACGTAATTGTGACCAAGGTTGACTATGTTATTATCAAAGTAATGTTGAATGAAATTACCATATGCAAACCAGCAGTGCTTCAGCCTTTTTTTGTCCATTCTGTACTTACCAGATAATCACATGTCTGATGCTAGGAGGGCATTTGGTGCTGCTACAGAGAGAGGAGGCAGTCGTGAGAGCCAGTGCCGTGTCTAGGCCTCCTTTACCAGACTATCTTCACTGAAAGGCTGAGCGGAAGTGGTGATTAAATGCCCGTCCTTCTGTTGTAAACTGCATGTGTCATCAATATAAAGTTTCAAATCCCGTCAAGTACCGCACTGGCTACAACCACAGTGAATGTGGTGTCAGCGAGTCCCGTACACAAAAGAGATAATAATGGTAGAATATGTATGACGTGTCGAGCTGTTGGTATGAAATTGGAGCATAGACCGTGCCAGTTCCTGTGCGTAGGGTTATAGCAAAGCAACGGGACAAACCTAGAACTAGGCTGCATGTATGGTGAGAACGCCATGTGGCTTTTAGTCGAGTAGTCCGAGTGTGGTACAAGTACAACGTCGATTGACGCAAGGTGTAAGGCACGCTGGGATGAACTTCTGAACAGCACTTTGCAAGGCATCCAAGAAACGCTCAATAATGTTCATGTCCCAGGAGCCTGGTGGCCACAGGAAGTGTTTAAACTCAGAAGAGTGTTCCTTGGGCCACTCTGTGGTAATTCTGCACTTGTGGGATCTCGCACTGTCCTGCTGGAATTGCCCAAGTCCATCGCAATACACAATAGTCATGAATAGACGCAGGTGATCAGACAGAATGCTTGCGCATGTGTGATATCTAGATGCATCAGGGCTCCCATATCACTCGAACTGCACACACCCCCTGCAGCATTAGAGAGCCTCTACCAGCTTGAACAATCCCCTGCTGACTTACAGGGCCCATGGATTCATGAGGTTGTCTCTGTACCCTTATATGTCCATCTGCTCGATACAGTTTTGAACGAGACTCCTCCAACTAGGTAATACGTATCCAGCCATCAACATACAATTGTCATTGTAGACGGGCCTAGACGAGGCATAAAACTTTGTGTCGTGCAGTCATAAAGGGTATACGAGTGGACCTTCGACTCCGAAACCCCATATCGAAGAAATTTTGAATGGTTTGCAGACTGGCACTTGTTGATTGCGCAGCATTGAAATCTGCAGCAACTTCTGTCACGTTGGTCCCATTCTTGCGGGATCTTTTTCCGGTCGCATCGATGTCAGAAAATCCTGATATTGATGGTAAACTCGTGAAATGATCGTGCTGGAAAATCCCCACTTCATCGCTACGTCGGAGATGCTGTGTCTCATCGCTCAGGTGCAGGCTGTAACACCACTTTCAAACTCACTTAAATCTTGATAACCTGCCGTTGTAGCAGCAATAAGCGATCTCACTACTGTGCCAGACACTTGTACTCTTACATAGCCATTGCCGACCACAGTGACATATGCTCTATGTTTACATGTCTCTGTATTCGTATATGCATGCCTGTACCAGACTCTTTGCCGCTTCAGTGTACATTGCCGACTATGCCTAGAAACAAAATACATCAGATCCTTGCAGTCTACACGAAACAAATCTTTCACTGCTCACTGCACTCTTCAAAGCGCTGTACGAGTGGGGTGTTCGTTTAGTAAAAGTGTGGGGAGGATGGGTATGTTACTGCGCAGCCCACTTGCAGAAACAGATTAATAGGCCGCTTCTACGCCATACGAGAGTCACAGTTCCCAATTATCAGGGAGTCATATCTGCCTAGCAGAAAACCGTCAGTGACATATATGAAACAAGCGTAGCAGGGTCCTATCGGAACTGCCCTGCTCCAGTCTACTCACCATACATTTAACTTACGCCTAACAGTAATAGCTTTTACAATATACTCAACTAATCTTAAAGCCGAAAAAAATGAGCATCATTGACATCTGAGTAACTTTATCTGTGGCCGTATTCATTGCAAATATTGTGCTCATGGTAAATATGAACTAAGTTGTCTAAATAGAATAGTAATTGATATCTTTGTTAGAGAAAAATTATCCAAGATGCCAACATTATGAAAATATTTGCAAAGTGTAGCTCTAGCTATCTGATTGCTTCGCACCAATAATACATGTACATAATAAATCTTAATATACACACAAAATGTGGACAGAAGTTCTTATCATGTATGTACTTCTTAGTAACCCATGAAGTATAACTCTATTCGTGTGACCACTGTATATCGAAAGAGAAAAAGTAAATTCCTACTCAGTTGTTCACAGAAATTAAAGTAAACTCTTACATGCTACGCCGTAATTGCCAAAGCACCAAGCGGAGTATCAGCAAAGTCATACACATTACAGAATTATGTCTCTTTACATACAGACTAGGAACCACGAATATATTAGTCTCTAAGGCTGCTCACAGTAATATGGTTTCACGTCCTTCACATGGACTTTTCCCATACGGTTATCAGATCTCACGACAGTATTTGGACACTCAGTGCCTATAATACAATATGGGCTTTGTATTCAAGATCGAATATCCGTATTTCTTCGTTCGCCTTAATTCAAGGTGTGTAATGCTTAATTAACACAAGATTCTCTGTGTCATACTTATTTGGCTGTGGGCCTACTCTCCTTCATGGCGCTTCTTTATCCGGTGATCCGTCTCAGCTAACCGTTCCATGGCCATCTGTAACTTCTCAGTCCACGTCTGATCTGCGGTCGGAGAATTACACACATAAAAAAAAAAAAATGCGTCACCTCGGTTCCGAGAGTTCCGGAACCTGTACAGAAAATTGGAATATAGAGCAACATAAACATCATTTCCGCACTGTTGCTCATGAAGACCACACACTGCATGCTGTACCACCATATAGCGAGACCTTAAGAGGTTGTCGTCTATATTGCTATACACAATAGCATGTCCTCTTCCATTTATGCATGCCTGTCTTCGTCGTGCCATACCATCCTCAAGCTCATCAAGGCAATGTTGCTCCAGATTCTCCCACTCCCCTACGGCGATTCGGCGTAGATTCCTCAGAGTGGTTGGTGGTTCACGTCGTCCATAAACAGCCCTTTTCAATCTATCCTAGGCATGTTCGATTGGTTTCATGCCTCGAGAACATGCTGGCCATTCTAGTCGAGCGCTGTTATCCTGAAGGAAGGCAAGGGGGCGCGAATTGTCGACCATGAAGGTGAATGCCTCACCCATATGCTGCCGATATGGTTGCACTATCTCTCGGAGGATGGCATTCGCGTATTGTACAGCCGTCACTGCGCCTTCGATGACCATCATCGGCGTACGTCGACCCATGTAATGCCACCCCAAGGCATCAGGGAACCTCCATCTTGCTGCACTCGCTGGACAGTAAGGCATTCAGCCGCAGCGATTGCCTACAAACACGTCTCCGACGATTGTCTGGTTGAAGGTGTATAAAACACTCATCGGTGAAGGGAACGTAATGCGAATTCTGAGCGGACCATTCGGCATGTTGCTGCGCCCATCTGTACCGCGCTATATGATGTCGTGGTTGCAAAGATGGACCTCGCCATGTACGTCGAGAGTAAAGTTGCGCATCATGCAGCATACTGCGCACAGTTTGAGTCGTAACACGACCCCCCGTGGCTGCACGAAAAGCATTATTCAACATGGTGGCGTTGCTAACAGGATTCCTCCGAGCCATAATCCTTAGATACCGGTCATCCACTGCAGCAGCAGCCCTTCGGCGGCCTAAGCGAGGCAGTTCTGTCTCTCTGCATCTCTTCAAGGTCCGAACACCATCGCTTTGGTTCACTCCGAGATGCCTGGACAGTTCCCTTGTTTAGAGCCCTTGCTGCCACAAAGTAACAATGCGGACGCGATCAAACTGCGTTATTGACCGTCTAGGCATGGCTGAGCCGTGTACCTTCCTCCTGGTGGAATGACTGGAACTGATCGACTGTCGGACCCCTCCGTCAAACAGGCGCTGCTCATGCATGGTTATTTACATCTTTCGTCGGGTTTAGTGACATCTCTGAACAGTCGAAGAGACTGTGCCTGTGATACAATATGTACATTCAACGTCTATCTGCAGGAGTTCTGGGAACCGGGGTGATGTAAAACATTTTTTGATATGTGTACTTAAAATCTCCGTTAGTATACTTTCAGGCGCTTTGTTAATCAGAATTTCCTGGTTTATTATTTAACTTTCACAGATTCATAAAAAGAGCTATCATTAAATATTAACGTTTCACATTACAAATTTATGTCTTAACACAAATCCTTTTGTGGCATGTGGCACACTATTAACTACGCTCTCATAGTCCTCAATAAATTACTTTCATCTACTGTGTTTTTTGTGACAATACATTCGATACATGCAATTCACTTCCATTACAACTATCCGTGTCGGATTACGGACAAGCCAATATTTTGCTACTAAGATTTCTTCGTTTTTCTCTGTAGCATTTCTAGCCAATTGTGGTCCACTGTCTGTTAGAATTGCTTTAGGATTGCATACATTGTGGGAGTAATGGTCTAAAGTATTTCAGAAATAACCTTGGTCTTTTTAGTGGCTAGAATATCACACACTTTGAACGACTCTCTTGTGCCTCTATGTGTTTCCTAAAATTACAGAGGGATTTTCGTAGGGGATCGAGTAAATCAATGGCCACAATATCTTTTCTTTGTATTATAAGATGCATGGATCCTTGGAGTGCAATGGTAGCTGTCTTAACCTTCTGAGATACATCACATTTGTAGAGAACCTTGTGAATCTTTCCATTCATTCGAAAGAGTATACATACCCTCTTGCGTTTCTCTAAACATTAGTTTGCACCATGGTGGGCATCAGCGAAGTGCGTTTACCACACAAACTTCTCAGTTGCGTGTCCCAGAATATACAACTTCCAGTCTTGTCATGACTAATTCACATGCCAATAAGAATGACCTGATAAATCGAATAGTACTTCCAGTACTTCATCATCCTCTCTTCTCCCGTACAACCATATTCTCCAATGATGGATCGTTGTTTTGCTCCCTTTGAATATTCTTTGATAACTTTGTCACGTGTTATTCGTATTGCACTCCTTTTATTAAATTAATGGTCAATTCCTTTTCCACAGTGTGTTTACATTGACATCTTGTTTACCCAGCGGCGTCTTAAAAAGTGCACCTGGAATCATGTTTTGGCTCCCAGGTCGCTAAATAACACTAACTGGTATTCTGGCATGTTAATTGCCCATATAGTGTAATTTGCTCTGAATCAAGTAATACAATATTTCCTGAATGTGATTTTCACTCTGCTGCGGAGTGTGCTTTGATATGAAACTTCCTGGCAGATTAAAACCGTGTGCCGGTCAGAGACTCGAACTCGGGACATTTTCCTTTCGCGGGCAAGTGCTCTACCATCTGAGAATACATTATTTTAGGGTCTGTTAGAACTTTGGTAAAGGTGCCTGTTAAATAATAACTAAATTCTGCAAATCACCATTAGGCTGCAAGCGCCCCTCTCTCTCTCTATTATGTTATATTGCCGTTCTCACTTAGACTCCTTTTCATGGATGAATAGTTTATAAGTTTTTCGGATTGGCTTTATCTGCTTAGTACAGATGTACACCGAATCCTAAACCTGAACTGTCACAGGCCGAGTGAAACTCCTTATTCAAATCTTGATGTGAAAGTAAATGTGGACTAGACAGTTCTTTTTTAATTAATTCAAAGGCCCATTGACATACCTCAGCCCATTGCCACAGCAGATTTCTTTAATAAGTTTAACAGATGACGGGCCGCTAATGAACTTCCTATACCATCAACATAACCTGAGAAATCCTCAAAGCTGGTTTCTACAACGAGGTGCTGGAAAGTCCGTAACTGCTTGTAATTTTTCGTCATCAGAAACTTAATTTTTCCTCTTCCAAATTCCGACTTCTCTAAATTATATCTACCATTTCAAAATTGATGCACACCTCTTCATTTATCTTAATATATCTTTACAAAGTCCTGGTTGCAATTAAAACACCATCTACACGCATAGTGACTTGTTTAATTAACTGAGAACTTTGTCCAGTGATCTTATGAAGTTGAGGTAGAAATATTCAAGCCAAACGGTACTAGACATTACTAGTAGCCCCTTCCTCCGTAGAAGTCGTGCATAGCGATCTCCTCATATATCCCGACCTCAGGTCAATACTACTAAACATCTTTTGACCAAGAACCTTTTGGAGTAATGCATCTAAATTTTTGAGTCTCTGCATCTGTGGAATTGTTATTACTATGTTGGCCACTGAGCGTACATCCAGCAGGATTGTGACATCACCATCTCCTTTTTCTACCACAAATAATGTATTATTATAATGGGTGATCGGCTGATCGATAACTCTCATCCTATGCGTCCTCTCAGTCTCCTCTTCCACCACTTCATGTATTGACAAAGGAATCGTAAATGGCCGTACAAAAAATAGTCCACATTCTCTGACCTTCAACTTACATTCTGCCATTTCTATCACCAATGCCTTGCTCGTGAAAAGGTGCTGAGAACTTCAGAGGATCTGCATAAGATTTATCGCTTCTGGCCGGTTTCCATGTTCTAGGGACTTAGGTTGCTGTTCAACTGTAAGATCAAGATGTCCAGTGTCTTCCCTCCCTTCGCATTTCTATTGATTCTTGCGTAATGGTGTGATATCCTCCTTTGTGGTAGTTCTGGTGCTAATTGCAGATCAAATAAAGAACATAACATAGCCACTACTACCACTTCTCTAACATTAATTCTCCCTTCAAAGTCAATAATTGTTCCCTTCGTTCCTTTGAATTTCTACACTACATCTTCCAGAAGAACAATAAGCTTCCTGCTCTGTTAACCACTCAATGTGTAACCACAAGTGCTGATACATCACAATCTTCTTCATTTAGGGACATTGTAACAAAGATCCGCTTTTTAATTATCTTGATTTTGCCCCCACATCACCCGTAATATACACTCCTGGAAATGGAAAAAAGAACACATTGACACCGGTGTGTCAGACCCACCATACTTCCTCCGCACACTGCGAGAGGGCTGTACAAGCAATGATCACACGCACGGCACAGCGGACACACCAGGAACCGCGGTGTTGGCCGTCGAATGGCGCTAGCTGCGCAGCATTTGTGCACCGCAGCCGTCAGTGTCAGCCGGTTTGCCGTGGCATACGGAGCTCCATCGCAGTCTTTAACACTGGTAGCATGCCGCGACAGCGTGGACGTGAACCGTATGTGCAGTTGACGGACTTTGAGCGAGGGCGTATAGTGGGCATGCGGGAGGCCAGGTGGACGTACCGCCGAATTGCTCAAAACGTGGGGCGTGAGGTCTCCACAGTACATCGATGTTGTCGCCAGTGGTCGGCGGAAGGTGCACGTGCCCGTCGACCTGGGACGGACAGCAGCGACGCACGGATGCACGCCAAGACCGCAGGATCCTACGCAGTGCCGTAGGGGACCGCACCGCCACTTCCCAGCAAATTAGGGACACTGTTGCTCCTGGGGTATCGGCGAGGACCATTCGCAACCGTCTCCATGAAGCTGGGCTACGGTCCCGCACACCGTTAGGAAGTCTTCCGCTCACGCCCCAACATCGTGCAGCCCGCCTCCAGTGGTGTCGCGATAGGCGTGAATGGAGGGACGAATGGAGACGTGTCGTCTTCAGCGATTAGAGTCGCTTCTGCCTTGGCGCCAATGATGGTCGTATGCGTGTTTGGCGCCGTGCAGGTGAGCGCCACAATCAGGACTGCATACGACCGAGGCACACATGGCCAACACCCGGCGTCATGGTGTGGGGAGCGATCTCCTACACTGGCCGTACACCTCTGGTGATCGTCGAGGGGACACTGAAAAGTGCACGGTACATCCAAACCGTCATCGAACCCATCGTACTACCATTCCTAGACCGGCAAGGGAACTTGCTGTTCCAACAGGACAATGCACGTCCGCATGTATCCTGTGCCACCCAACGTGCTCTAGAAGGTGTAAGTCAACTACCCTGGCCAGCAAGATCTCCGGATCTGTCCCCCATTGAGCATGTTTGGGACTGGATGAAGCGTCGTCTCACGCGGTCTGCACGTCCAGCACGAACGCTGGTCCAACTGAGGAGCCAGGTTTAAATGGCATGGCAAGCCGTTCCACAGGACTACATCCAGCATCTCTACGATCGTCTCCATGGGAGAATAGCAGCCTGCATTGCTGCAAAAGGTGGATACACACTGTACTAGTGCCGACATTGTGCATGCTCTGTTGCCTGTGTCTATGTGCCTGTGGTTCTGTCAGTGTGATCATGTGATGTATCTGACCCCAGGAATGTGTCAATAAAGTTTCCCCTTCCTGGGACAATGGATTCACGGTGTTCTTATTTCAATTTCCAGGAGTGTACATTCTGTGTACTGGGATGTTTGGTATTCTTAATCCCTGCTTCATCCACTTTATGTACAAATTTCTTGACACATCACTGGCCTGACAACCTGAGTCGACTGAACCACGCGTCCTGGTTCCAAAAATATCGACTTCTCATATAGGCTGCATAATCTCACTAGGCTCTTCATTATTTTCTTACATCAAATTGTCCATCAGCTCATTTACATCTTTCCTCACCTTATTCACATAGCCAATGGTCCTACGTCATGTGTTCCTGACTGGACCGCATCAGGAACACAATCTACATTTCCTAGCATGTCATGGTCGTTGTTTGCGTTTCGTTCCCTGTCATCCAACTCAACTTCCTGTGTTGTTGCATGCTCTAGGTTGTGATCCAAATATAAACACGAAATGCGTTCGCAGTTGCAAATATGGGTCAACGTCTGATGTATAATGGATTAACGACAGTGAAAATTTGTGCCAGACTGTGACTCCATCCTGGATTTCCCGCATATCGCGAGTGGTTGCCTCATGTGGTGATCAGCAATGTTTCAGCAACCTGTGCTAGTCCCTCCTTTGCGTCTATTCCCGTGCAGGGAGACATTTTAATTGAAAGCCGATTGCCTGGTGTCACCGGATAAGTGTGATATTGCCTTACTTTTTTTATTCCTTCGGACATGCATGCATGCATTACCCGAACTGTGGACGAGAGTGTCAGTACTTCCAACAGAAACGTCCAGTTCATCAGCGAGGTGTTTGGCTGTTGTCCTTCGATCACCTAGAAAGAGAATGTTTACACATTCCAGCATTGCAGGCGTCACAGCTGCGTGCTGGCGGCTCTCAGGAGGGAGATCAGGCAGATATGTGTGACCCTGCTGCTGTAATGACACAAGCCTGGCCCAACGACTCGCCATGCTTTTGTTCACTGCCGTGTCTCTATAGAGATTCAGCAAGAGCCTATGAGTATGAGCGACGTTCTGGTTTCCGCCAAAAGAAACTCAATGACAGCTCTCTGGTTGGAATTTGCCTCCGTTATAGACGCAATTCTGATGGCTACGTATCTCGCCGTTACCTATCGGAACTCCATTAAACTATAGGAACTGAAGCGGGAACATTCCACAATATCCCACTACAAATTCTACATTTTTTCAACTGAAACTGGCAAATAAAAAATACATTGCGTTACTTATTGAACCACAGACAGTTTTCACTTTGTAATCAAAGACGGCTGTAAGCGTGCAGAAGACAGAAGTAAAAGCAGCTGTAGAACAAGTTACTACGACGGGAGCTACTTTTGTTTACACTCAGTAGTCTTCTGACTTATCTGATAGGTCCCACTACAGTATCTTGTTCCATGACAACCTCCTTCTCTGACAGCAGCAGTTACAACTACTATTGTGCGTTACGTTACTGTTTTCGGTAGAGACATTTAGCGGAATAGATTCACTGGTATAATGACGGAATCAGCGGTAAGTTGGTTGAAAAGCAGGTGAGCTATGTTTGTTTATTTGCGACAGGCACTCAAGTGCTAGTAAGCAACTGAATGATTACAAGGCTGTTATCCACTTCATTTCCGTTATCCGAGCATGTTTTACGGCTGGACACAAATTTCCTTATATTGTTGTCCATGTGTCATAGCTATGCTCGTAGATTCCATTAATGTTATACTCGTAGAGGAGAGACATTCTATTTGATAGTTGAAGCTGCTAAGGCGACCGCTCACGTAAAGCGGGAAATTTGGGTTCAAGTCCCTATCCGGCACAAATTTCCACTGTGGTCATTCTGTTAGGCAGCTGAAGGTGGATGATATTCGCAACTCGAATACATCTCATGTCGACTTACCTTGCTTTTAAAGTGGACTGCTGAGGCCGGTGGCAGTTGTTGACAAAAGACAGTCTACAGGAAGGTTACCAATATGTACTAATCACAATTAGGGAACGAAGCTCAACTTTTATAGTTATGCAGCGATTTAATACATGTATACATTTTGAATCTCAAGTGGTGACTTGTGATCTTAAGAAAACAGAAATTATTACCGCGATGTGTCGGATTGCCGTTCCAGCCGAAATTAAGCCCTTCTACCGGTGACCAGCGGGACCATCTGCTGCTATCGCCTGTGTTGGGATCAGGTCTGCATTGTGTGCTCTTGGCGCCCATCCAGCTGTATCGATTATAGCACAGATGTTAAGTAGCACGCACTAGGGTAAAGTTGTCCTCAGTTTTTGATGTCTGATATACGAGTAGCTTAGAGGCTGAAAGGCATGTATTACCGTAACCAGTCCGTAGGGTTACTCTTCGCTTGGAAAACTGATAACAGTTTCAGTGAGCTTGGACAGCGACCCCACCGAACACAGGCTGTGCCACCCAGTTTTGAATGTGTGTTATTTCTCGTGTTCATCTTTAATAGTTTCCAGTTCTCAAATGAGAGACCAAGAACTTGAAAACAGAACCTCGTTCATTTAGACGGTAACTGGCTTATTATAAATATTTTTTTTCACAGTCACAATTATTTTTTTTTTTTTTTTTTTTTTTTTTTTTTTTTTTTTTTTTTTTTGAAGCAATCAAAACAGGTTTCGGCCACAATGACCATGTTCAGATCCTAAGAGCGCAATTTGCTGAACACATGTACATGCGAAGTCAAGCTCTTTCACGTGAGGAAAATGTTCCAGAAAGGAGAAGAAAGACAAGGTGTGATAGATGTAGCTCAGGAGTTTGATACTGCTCACAGCGTTGTTGCAAGTGCATGGGTAATGTTCTAAACTACAGGAACTACTGCCCGAAGGAGAAGAAATGGTCAACCATGATCAACTGCAGTGACAGATGGCCGCAACACTGTACAACCGGCAAGACCACTTCAAATGGTGGGTGCAACTACAACCACATTTAACAGAACTGCAAGGGATGCAATATCAAGATCCACAGTGGCACGGTGACTCCAGGCGTTTGGTCTCTAGTGCGTTGTTATGTTGACACCCACCCATCAGCGGCGCCTAATTTCGATGTTGCCAAGAGCATAGGGACTGGCGGATAAGGGTCGGGTGGTCTTCCCGGATAAGAGCACATTCAATCTGAGTAGTGGTTCTGGATGTATCCTCATAAGGTGGGAAGTGAGAACACGTAATGCAGCAAGGATCACTGTCGAACACAGTCGTTTTGGTGGTCCAGAGGCATAATGCTGCAGAGACGCTCACCGTTCAGTGTTCTTCTGACACTCCGTTCTTTCCCCGCATGCGTCTTTTCATGGGAGAATTCGGCCCTTATTTCATTTCTATGAATGACAGTCTGTGATCAATCGAACAGCGCAGGAAGAGGCGCTCTTGGAACGAGAGGACACTCTGCGAATGGACTGGCCATTTCACCAAGCTATATCCCATCGACCATGTGTGGGTTTCTTTATCGAGACGTACTGAAACACGTGCACATTCTCCGCAGCAATTCACTACAGCGCTGGTGGAGGAATGCAACACTCCGCCACAACAACTCTGTACCATGATTGTCTCGCTTATGGAGCATGTTGCAGAGCACGCATTGCCGCCCATGTTGATCACACATACAACTAAGAAACATATCTTGGCTTTTGTAATGTCCAAAGGACCATCATAAATCGTGGTGACTTCAGCGTAATCATTGTCTTCGGATGAAATTGTCGCCTATGGCCGTCACATTGTGTATATCTTTCATTTACGTTCTGTACTACACACTAGCAGTTTTTTCTATACATGTTCAAAGCTTCATAGAGTTACTTTGGTTCCTCTAGTTTTGTACAACACTGTATATTCTTTTAATCAGAGACAAATTTCCTGTTACAATAACAAATCATCAGCTTCATCTTTGAAATTTACTTAAGATGACAATCTTCCGATTGTTTTATCATTTCCTCTGTCAGATTTTGTTACTCGATTTTCACTTTTCACATAATTTTCTGGCAGTCTGTTTCACGTTCGTGAGGATATTATTTCTGATTATGTGACTTATTTCTTTCTGCAAATGTTCTCTGTTTAGGCCTTCAGTGAATTTGGTCATATCCTAGTTCTATTTTGCGTTTTACTTGATGATGTTAATTCCTGTATTTTGTGTAAAGTGACGTAAGATATACACTTTTATTTCACTGTGTGTAAGTCTTCCTCTTTGTTTAGACTGAAATCAGTCAGGGTTGCTAGTCATGCAGTTAGTATAGTATTATATTCCTGTTTATCGTGCTTGCAACACTCAGTTTTTTTTTCTGTTTTGTTCTTTCTTGTCTCTTCTCACTTATGTCAAGCCTTCTGTATGGAAGTTTATATTTTATGTGATAGTCTTGAAAGCTGAAGACATTCATGCAAGATTAACTTATTCTGACTGTCTCCGCACATTGCGATGTTCAAAAATTGTGTTGCGTGTAACCGTCGAAATTTACGTTTGGTGATTATCTTAGAATTATCAAGATAAGAATTTTTCCCCACAATTCTTCTAACTCGCCAATCAGAGAATATATCTCATATGTGTTCCAAGATTAAAAATCACAACCTGTGGCAGTTCTGTTCAGCAGGAAACACAATGTATTGCATTACATACTGTACGTAGGAGTGTAAAATGTTTGATACCTGAAGCAGGTAGTTAACTTAGACAATTTAAAAAGAGAATTCTATAAGCAGAAGTTAGATACAGAAGGTGTCAAAAAAGTGTGGTGGCAGCAAGTTGGATGAGTACATCGTTATCAACACAAAATCAAATAGCGGTAATGCATGAGTAGAACTAATCATAAACGAGGAGGTTGGAAAGTGGGTGAATGATTATGAACCGCACAGTGAACATATTACGCCAGACAAAACAGACAGAAGGCCAAGACCCACTTCTGTAGTACAAGTTTACATGTCTACTAGCTCCGGAGGGGACGGAGAGACACGAAAAAATGAAGCATGAGATAACTGCATTATTTAGTTAGTTAAGGAAGACGAAAATTTAATTTGATAGGCGGAGACCATGGACTCCAGGAAAGAAATGCAAGAATAGACCACCTGGTACAATTTTGAACAGAGTACAGTTTCGTTATAGCAAAAAAATGGTTCAAATGGCTCTGAGCACTATGGGACTTAACATCTGTGGTCATCAGTCCCCTAGAACTTAGAACTACTTAAACCTAACTAACCTAAGGACATCACACACGTCCATGCCCGAGGCAGGATTCGAAACTGCGACCGTAGCAGTCGCACGGTTTCGGACTGCGCGCCTAGAACCGCGAGACCACCGTGGCCGGCTCCATTATTGCAAACACTCGGTTTAATATCCATGGGAGATCATTTTATACATGTAGGACATATCAAGATACGGCCAATTTTCAGGTAGTGTATAAACTCCAAATCATTCTTCCAGCAAGTGAATTACTATTGTTACTGACATAGCGTTTTTATGCACAGTGGTTGGTTCGTATGTGGACCACTTCAGGTCACTGTCACCCCTTGCCTTCATTGGTGTCTCTCAATGCCCCATGTAAATATGCTGCTCATACACTGTAGGCCACCTGTAACGAGTTAATTTTCCATTATTTCCATATACAAAGTAGTTAATTTGTAAAGATGTTTACTTGACTTTTAATCATATTTATATTTAGTGCCTTTTCTATAAATCTCTCCTTCATGGTCGCTGTTTGTTTCTTGGGTTATTGACATAGAGTATCATTTGCTAACGCCGATGAAAGAATACTGGGAAAAAGGCGTCAGTGTACAAAGATAATCGTTAAAGTGGTACTCGTGTGCCTCATCCCAGATTAGTGGTAAAGTGAGTGGGATACATATGAAGTAGAACTAACAGGGGATTTTGAACGTATGGTATGAAGGGCAGCAGAAATGACCACAGATTATTGAATACAGACACTACCTCATAAAAAGTCAAGTCACGAAGTTTCAGGAATCAATATTAAACTAGGGATTTGGAAATATAACACAACCATCTGCGTGTAGCTCAAGTATGGACTGAGAAATTACAGCATCCGTAGCGTATACAGGGTGGTCAGAAACAGTCTAAGAAGCTTGTATGGGCGTTGTAGAGTAGGTGGTGCTGAGAAATAATCGTTAAGGGAATATTCGGTACTTTGCGCCGTTTCGAAGTTAATTGGCTTTAAATTAAGCCAATCGGGTCGTTGCGAGCGTAAATTCAAGTGACTTGCCAGATACAAGGCGTAAATGATAGAACACGAGACTGCTCAGCCTCTGACTCGGGTTCCATCCTTACTGTAGTCCCATGTCCAATTTTTTATCGGTCTCTTGCTCAGTTTTAACCAAGCAAACAAAGAACACTTTTGGCGACATTGGCTCTGGTAGGCCTCTTGAATTAATACGTGCAACGACCTGGTTGACTAACTTTAATGCCAATTAAGTCTGGAACTGTGCATCGTACGAGTTTTTTCCTTAACAGTTATTTCTCAGCACGAGCTACCCCGCGACACCGTTACATTCTTTTCAGACAGATTCTGACTACCCTGTATACATTCAAACAGACATTCTCGCTCCGCATGTGAATTGAATGGGAAGAAAACATTAATATATATTACGGTGTGAAGTACCCTCTGTTGTGCACTCCACAGTATTTTGTAGAGTATGGATGTTGATGTAGATGTAGATGTAAGCACAGGATGGGGGTTTTGTCACTGAGACCTGGTAACAGGAATTGTTCCTCTGCTTCAGATACACGTCCATCCTCCAGGATCAACGACGCTGTTTGACCACGTGGCAAAGGAATATCTGCCGGATGAACTTGGAGGCACTGCCGGCCCTAACGACAAACTTGCTTGTAAGTATGCACTGACAGTAGCGATCCACTTAGAATAGTGGAAGTTCACAATATCTCATGATCATTCTTTTGCAATCGCTGTGGCCACTTGATGAATGACGATGAATTGCAAATACACACTTTTTCCCACTTGTTTCACAAACTATTTTTACGACCTACAGATGACTAGCGTATTCTCTACAATTATTACTGACATAGATGCATAATGGGGCAAACGTAATTCTCTGTACCATTTATGCTTTCGACTTTGGGATTAGAAGTGTGTATAATCTTATATACTTACAACAAGTGCAAATATAACGAGTGGAAATAAAGCTGTACGAGGGTGTGATCTGTCGGCGCTGAGTAGGGCATTTCGTGCTGTTATATAACACGCATTTGGACTGTCGAACGCGAAAGGTGTAACCGCAAGCGCCAGAGGTGACATACGTAAGCACGGACATACATTACTAGTCTGTCAGTAAGGTATACAATATCACTGAAGTCACTGAAGCCATTTGACGGCGACCGCAAAGGATGGGTAAATAGCCGTTCATCTACTAGTAAAACAGTCGTAATTAATGGGGATAATGTGGTCTGATTACGTTACCTTTGGCGTTTTGACGTAATGGTCAATACATGAGTCGTATGTTTTGTACATCAGAAGGAAAATACAGGTAAAGGAACACGTATCAGTTCACACGTAACTAGGAACATTTCCCGTGTTTTTGCTTTTGTACTGTATGTAATCCTATATAATTACTTTACAGTTTGTAATAACGGGAGTGCTTAAATACTTTACGTGGAGGTGCTGAAAAAGTACCGTATTCTACATCTACATCTACATCCATACTCCGCAAGCCACCTGACTGTGTGGCGGAGGGTACCCTGAGTACCTCTATCGGTTCTCCCTTCTATTCCAGTCTCGTATTGTACGTGGAAAGAAGGATTGTCGGTATGCTTCTGTGTGGGCTCTAATCTCTCTGATTTTATCCTCATGGTCTCTTCGCGAGATATACGTAGGAGGGAGCAATATACTGCTTGACTCTTCGGTGAAGGTATGTTCTCGAAACTTTAACAAAAGCCCGTACCGAGCTACTGAGCGTCTCTCCTGCAGAGTCTTCCACTGGAGTTTATCTATCATCTCCGTAACGCTTTCGCAATTACTAAATGATCCTGTAACGAAGCGCGCTGCTCTCCGTTGGATCTTCTCTATCTCTTCTATCAACCCTACCTGGTGCGGATCCCACACTGCTGAGCAGTATTCAAGCATTGGACGAACAAGCGTACTGTAACCTACTTCCTTTGTTGTCGGATTGCATTTCCTTAAGATTCTTCCAATGAATCTCAGTCTGGCATCTGCTTTACCGACGATCAACTTTATATGATCATTCCATTTTAAATCACTCCTAATGAGTACTCCCAGATAATTTATGGAATTAACTACTTCCAGTTGCTGACCTGCTATTTTGTAGCTAAATGATAAGGGACCTATCTTTCTATGTATTCGCATCACATTACACTTGTCTACATTGAGATTCAATTGCCATTCCCTGCACCATGCGTCAATTCGCTGCAGATCCTCCTGCATTTCAGTACAATTTTCCATTGTTGCAACCTCTCGATACACCACAGCATCATCTGCAAAAAGCCTCAGTGAACTTCCGATGTCATCCACCAGGTCATTTATGTATATTGTGAATAGCAACGGTCCTATGACACTCCCCTGCGGCACACCTGAAATCACTCTTACTTCGGAAGACTTCTCTCCATTGAGAATGACATGCTGAGTTCTGTTATCTAGGAACTCCTCAATCCAATCACACAATTGATCTGATAGTCCGTATGCTCTTACTTTGTTCATTAAACGACTGTGGGGAACTGTGTCAAACGCCTTGCGGAAGTCAAGAAACACGGCATCTACCTGTGAACCCGTGTCTAAGGCCCTCTGAGTCTCGTGGACGAATAGCGAGAGCTGGGTTTCACACGACCGTCTTTTTCGAAACCCATGCTGATTCCTACAGAGTAGATTTCTAGCCTCCAGAAAAGACATTATACTCGAACATAATACGTGTTCCAAAATTCTACAACTGATCGACGTTAGAGATATAGGTCTATAGTTCTGCACATCTGTTTGACGTCCCTTCTTGAAAACGGGGATGACCTGTGCCCTTTTCCAATCCTTTGGAACGCTTCGCTCTTCTAGAGACCTACGGTACACCGCTGCAAGAAGGGGGGCAAGTTCCTTCGCGTACTCTGTGTAAAATCGAACTGGTATTCCATCAGGACCAGCGGCCTTTCGTCTTTTGAGCGATTTTAATTGTTTCTCTATCCCTCTGTCGTCTATTTCGATATCTACCATTTTGTCAACTGTGCGACAATCTAGAGAAGGAACTACAGTGCAGTCTTCCTCTGTGAATAGGTTTGGTTTTTCTTGGAGTAGTAAGCCCGTTATGAACGTGCGCCTGTAAGAAGAAAGTACTGTTTGTCATTGATAACAAATGAATTTATACATTTGAGTGTTCTACAAAAACTACAGTCTGCCTTAAACATGTGTGTGTATAAGTTGATGTTCTGCTCATAACACGACTGTACAATGTATGTATTAAACTCAATTGGTATGAAAATCGAATCTGCAGAACTTGCTGAGACCATCTCGTCAAAATTACAACATTTCGTTTAAGAAGATCGTAATAATATCACAATGCTGCCATCATACATCACCGAACGTCAGGCTTCAGCAAAAGATGCGTCTTTGCCAGTCTAGTAATGTATTACATCTGTGTACTTACGCAGATGCCGTCATAAGTAAAAAAAAAAAGAGGGAGATGGCGCTGTGTACTTACGCTGTACGTTGTTTTGAAGACAGAGTGGGCGGGACCTGTCGCCATCTTAAATAGACCAAAACATTAGCAGACTACTGTCTGCGAATATTTTTTGTTCATTATCTGTGTCACGTACACGCAACAGCTGTAAGAAATATTAAAATTACAGTGCTTACAAGAATAACATGGCATCATGAAGGCAATTCCGAACGTTTTCTCTAACTGAATGCGTATTTGCTCTAGTAATACGGCACATGTGGCTTCATTAATGTAATTTCTTTCTTGTCGATATATGTCGAGTATAACGAACAGAAGGAAGTGAAGTCAGAAGCATGTTTTCGTAATCAACTTAACTCAACTTTTGCTGTATTTATATAAAAAGCAAATGAAGCTGGAACTCCGAAACCTTGATATCTGGTACTGCTTCTTATTCGTCACATTTTCAGCTTTAAACTCGTATGCAAAACATTTTTAAAGTTCAAGGCTGCAGAAAACTTACGAACATTGTTCTTTGGTAATCCCTTAACTTCTGCAATGAGGAAAAAAAGCAAGGGAAGATATCGTATCTTGTGCATATCAACAAAGAGAACGATTACTGAAATGTCAAAGAATTATTAGTGCGTTAGTTTCGCTGTAGTTTACGTATCTTCTTACTTTGAAATCTTATCTATGAGGCCGCATTCAGTGCGTGACCAATAATAGCAATTTACAGGGTAAAAAAAAGATATAATTTTTTAAATATGTTTCAGTACTGAGTGATAATATAAATGTGCTTAGGAGAATGCTCTCAAACGGTTAGACTCCGTAAAGGATATTTTGCTTTAACATGTACGTAAGTCATTTGTTAGTAGTGATAGCCTAACCGGTGTAACATGTAATCCTACCTTTCCAACAGTAGCCCATTTTCCTCTTTTCCGGGAATATCTCTCGCCAGTAAGTCAGTTTTTCAGGAATCACCAAACATATTACAATTGGAATGTATGTCTACTTTCATCATCAGCGTCATTTTACATTTGAATTTAATTGTGAGGTTTTCAAAGTATGTAAGTCAACACCATGCTTTCCCACGTATCAATAATTAGTTAGCTAACTTCATGTTAATTGTACCTATCCTTTCCACTATAAATCGTAATGATGTGGAACGAGTCATTTTATATTAGCATCAATTTTCTTTTACATATGCCTCCATGCACGTCATTTATTTGTTTTTTGTTTTTTAATTATAGACAGACAGATGTTAGGCGGTAATTTCTACCCGTCACCATTTTCTAGATTAGTTGTCTGTAGTACGCGCTCTTTGCTACACGCATTCTGTATACGTTCCGACAAGAAGAGTATTCATAGTAAGCGGCGGGAGTGCGAGTGATTATTTATCGTCGTAACTACCACGCCCGTCCCCCATTTCCTACAAATGCATAGGAATAGGAAGAACTTTCAAACACAAACGTTTTCAGTTTAGTTGCAAATTTTCCTTTACTTTTTGTAAATACGTTATACAGAACTGCAACCAGTAACTTCTTTGAATAATTATGTTATATTCCATGAACCGGTTTTCGAACCTTTTCAGGTTCATCTCCAGATGGTTTCAGGAATTTACATCATTATTACTAGCATAATGCTGGGTGCTGGCTATATGACAAAAAAATAGATCAGTGTAATACCCTACCATAGAACAAAACCTGTACTATATTTCTACTGCTAACATAAATCAGTACTCTTATACATATTACTTCTAGCTGGAGCAAACAGAAGCTGCTTTTACCAATATTCCAATCACCTCAATCTAAAAACAAAAATAAGTCAACACTTACAGTACCTTTGTTCATGGTCAAGTGTACGGGCACACAAACAGCTTTAGTATAATACAACCACTGTAACTTGTATACATATATCTTTAGCTAAAATAAACAGAATCTACTCTTGCTGACACCCCAGATCATGTTAACATAACAATAGAAATAAGTCAACAGTTCATCTGACGATTTGTTACTAATTAAATATAAAGTTCCCAGTCATACAGACAGCTGCATCTCACTGGGTATTCATGGTAACGCCAATCATGATTAAAAGAAAAATTGCTATAAACTGACTGTAATATACGTAATATACAAATAGAAATAAGCTATAAGACCACCTGAAGTTTGTTCTTCTAGTAATTTATTTGTTTATTTTATTTGGGCTCTCATGTTATCGCCAGTCTGATTAAAATATTTGCCCTTATATCGACTATAATACATGTAAAGAACAACAAGTTACATCTCTGTGCAAAGTAGGCCTATGCCATATCTTCCTGTCAAGATCTTTGTTACAAGCAACAGATGTAAAGCGCATGCTGGATGATGGAAAAGTTTCACTCTCAATGTAAATTAATATAGTTTGTGTGGAAGTGTGTGTAATGATATAACAACTGGACACCAAAGTGGAGGCAGACAGATGGACACTAACCGAAAGGAGCCACCTATACTGCCGCAGTAAGTAAAGAACTAATTTTACATCCATATCGACAGATAAGCTATAGTCATTGCTATACATTAAAGTGTGTTCCAGCTTTTTGTCATAGAGCCAGCACCCAACATTATGCTAGAATAATGACGTAACTTCCTGAAACCATCTGAAGATGAACCTGAAAAGGTTCGAAAACCTGTTCATGGAATAAAACATAATTGTTCGAAAAAGTAACTGGTTGCTGTTCTGTATAACTTATTTACATTCAATATACAGTCAGGTTCTACAATATCCGTAATGGATAAGCATAATCGTTTACTTTACTGACTTTCGAGCATTTTATGTCACTGGGCAGGGAATCAAAACTTTTGGTTGCAGCACTGTGAATCTCTGTTTGTGCTACAGACAACCTTAATGTGTCGTAACGAATGTCATTTTCTTCTTCTGCTACTGTAATTCTTTACATACTTGTTCCTGTTGAAGCAAAGAGGATTAATTATTTAAAAAAATCGTGAGGCAATAACTATACTGTGAGGCGGATAGACTGATTGCTACTCACACACCGAACAGCAGACAGGTACGACGGAAAGAGTGTTCACCTACGTTTTCTTCACAATGGAAGTAAAGCATGATACATGCACATTGGTACAGTTATACACACAAGACAGCTGTCTCCGGCTTCTTAGCCACAATGGTTTTTTATTTAAAGAGGGATAAAATTTAAACAACGAATAATTATGGGCGGGAAGAACTTAACGGCATGACATGCTGCACCAACAATGAGAGCGGTCATACAGCCCATCCCTGTGTAGTGCAGGGACGAGATCGTTGATACAGTGTGGCTCTGATGTCGGAGTGTTTTCGGTTTGGAAGGCAATGAAAAACACAGGAAAGAATAAAAGTCAACAGCGCAACCATAATTCATCTATACAAAAGAAAACATTGTATGAACAGCTCTACTTATAGCTGAAATATGATTCTTTTTAGAATACGACCTGATCGAGTAGACACCCGTGAACGACGCAAGCTGGCATTTTTGATGATACAACTACGTCTCTACACAATAAAAGTGCCAGATGCTATTTAAGATACGATAGATAACCCCAACAGTAGAAACTGGGCACGGTCACACCAGAGTTACATCTCAGGGAAGTGACACCGCTGTGAGCCACGGAGGTATGAGTGCAGTGAACCCAATGTTTTGGGCTACATAAGAAGGTGAAAGTCGGCTTCGAGTTTGTGACGTAAAAACAGCTTTTTTTTCTCTTTCCATGGATTCAATACAGCCGCTGGCTTCTTCATTTTTCTTAGTTTTCATGTAACTGCTAAGTGTAATAAGACTTAGACTTTAATTGCACATGATGGTAGACTGTTCTCCACTGGAGGATTTCTTATCGATTTTCGTACACCATCTTTGGGACATAAGAGAAATTTTATGTTTGAAGTTTAATGGAAATGAAAGTATGACGTCAAGTATATGGAGAGTCCCGTAAGATAATTACCTTATACATGTATGAAATAAAGGTACGCCTTCAAAATTACCAAGAACCGTTATTACTGAGTGACTGCTACGATGTAGACTGAGGCTTGGATATAATTCACTTGCCTGGAGGACTCTGCAATTCCTATAGGGTCGTAGTATTCCTCTTGCCATAGTTTGACAATTTGCAATTCACATTCACTCCGCTCCACGTACTTCGAAGTGACAATTTACCGATTCACTCAGGTAAACCTTTCATCTACCTTCACGGACTAGAAATTGTTTCTGCGTGTATCATACTAAAGAATTTCATGGGGCGCAGCAGCTTCCAGAGGTCAAGGTAAAAGATGACTAAACTTCCCCAAATAAGTGAAAACTATTTATGTGGTATTAGTAAAGTGTTAAAGCTATATCGACGGGGTATGCAGTTATGTCGCTCCGAATTAAAGATCGATAGCTTCATCTTCATATTAATTCAGAATTTTAACCTTCGACGTCAGTGTTATTATTTGTAATCCATGGCAGCGACTGCTATCACTTAAAAATCAAGTTCACACTCAAGAGCTGGTTTAAAGGTCAAATCTGTTAGCTGGTAGTACCAGTTAGTGAATTATTGATTCAAGAGTAGCAATATCCATCTACATCTATATCCACACGGCTACTTTGTAAATCACACCTAAGTGTCTGGCATAGGGTTCATCGAAACAACTTCCACAATAACACTCGGGATTACGGAAGTGTCCGATTCCACCTGTCTTCATTAACCCATGACGTCATCAATATTGGTGTTTTGGTATTGTCAGCTGTGGTCAAGGGAAATGTCTGATTCCAATCTCCGTAGTTTTGCTGTTGGCGTTGGTGTTTTGGTGTCGTCAGCTGCTGTTGACCTATGTAGGTCAAGAGAAGTGTCCGATTCCTATAGATTTTGTAATTATTTTTTTGTTCGTCATTTTGTGTGTTTTGGGATCGTGGTGCGCTTTTTTACTGTTATGGGATCGTGGTGCGCTTTTTTCCTGTTATATTTAGCTTGTCCCCTCCCAAAAACTCCCAATTTCCCGCAGTTTTCCTGTTAGTCTCATTGTCTTTCAGGAGGGATATGTTATTGTCTTATTTATACATATTCTCGTGTTTGTTGGCGTTTGTATGTAGTCACATCATAGGCGCCATATTGGAGACGCTTAGAATAGCCATTTCCGCCATACTGATGATGTCATGGGTGAAAGCAGTCAGGTGGAATCAGACACTTCCAGTGTGAGTTAGCTGGTACATTACAATCTTTTTAAAATATCTGTAGACTGTTCCATCCTTACAGACATAACATTTGTACAACTGCAAATGAAAAAAGAAACATGAAAATAAAATCCATAAGCTACTAAGTTTTGTATGTAGAGACCTTAATATGAACTACCTACCACCAAGATCTTATGAAGCACTCCGTACACATTCTCTCCTAAAAAAATTAAAAGTTACTGTTAATATAGAATGGGGCAATTAACTAATATTACTGGCTCTGTTTCGGGCTCGTAAAACTCAGTATATTACATGTTGCAGATGTAACATGTTAGTATATTACTTATTACTAAAGACTGGGTTATATAGTTGAAATGCTAAAATAATTGTCCACTTTAACATTTATGATCAAATGAAGAGCATTAAGATAACAGATTTAATGTGAAAGATTTAATTTCGGTACTGCAGAATTTAATCTTTCGCAACATTATGTGATAGGTTCTTGTCAATTTGTATCATCATCTTTTGGCCATACGGATTTATTCCGTTTTCTGTCAAGCGATTTAACTACAGTTTTTTCACATGTTTACCTGGCATGTTGTCCATCAAATTAGTGCAAATGTCTTCATTCAGAATCGAGTTTAATAAAAATCCAATGCACATTAAACAATGAAAAGTTTTCACTAATGGAACAGGCAATGAAAGAGTTTTGAATGTTTCTTCTTGAACACTGTGGTTGCCGTTAGGTATAAACTAGAAGTATGTACCTTTTTCAAACAACAATTTTATTTACTGTACATTTCCTGACGGTACAAAGTCTGTGCACTTGAGTGTTTAGAAGAGACCTGGTATTGTTCCAGTGCAGTTGTACCAGGTCACCACAGGTTTTCACCTTCAACACTGGAACTTACATTATAACAACTTTCATTTAGGGAGTTTGTACATTGTACATAAGATGTGCAGTCAGTACTGAGAGTCTGTCTAGCTTTCACACAAAGCCAAATCTGATGCTATGCTTCCATCATAGATTATTTCCATCACTTTAAGATTATGTCTTTTCCTGACGTAATCTTTTCCGATTAAAAGCATGAATAGCTAGGTTATCATGTTGCAGATAATCAGTTACAATAGCATATGAAAATTGACCGGTAACTGTGTAAGCCACTGCTGTGTAAATGGTGACTTGTTCGTTACTTCACTGTGTATTCCTTGCCTCATTCTGATGAACAGTATGATCTCACCTAAATCAGTTTGGGGAGCAAAATAACGTGTCCTTCAACCACGCCAATTGCTGCATGCACAGTGACGGGTGTTTCACTACCATGCTGGAAGCACACAGCATCAGGCTCTGTTGCGGGTACTTGCAGCCACATGTTAAATATAAAATTCTGGCAGTAAATGAGTTAAACGATCTACTTTACAGTATCGTTTCTAAAATGTAAAAAGATGTTTTCAAATATTGTATGAAATTTTTCGGTAGTCTCTAAATGATTTACTAAAACAATGAAATAGCAAAGTAACATTTTATACCAAATGTAATGTACCAAAAGTTATCGTGTTTTATCCACTTTGAGTAAATCATCATCTGCCCGTTATCTGTAAAAATATAAATTACACCTCATCATAGTGTTAAATATTCTATAATTTCAGAAATTGTACATTGTAGCTTTTAAACTATTGCACAGGAAGACAAAGTCTATTGCATTTCAAAACTCTGCTTCTTTATTTGACTTCTTGTGGAATTACAAACCACATGACTGGATTGCTATATCATTTATGCATTTAAGAAAATAAATTGATGGAAAGACAATTATTTATTTCACTGATGAAAATGGAAGTGAAACATATCATACACTCCCACATGTTATTCTATTAAAGGAAACCACAGATGAACAAACTGAAATTAACAGAGGTTGCACTGCACCCCTGGCCATCTTGATTCTTGACCAGTAAAGATCTGTATTAGGGCGGGACACAACAAAGGGTAGCTGCAGGAAGTGAAGCCACTCAAATTTGTTTTTCAGTGATAGCAGTTCCATTGCTGCACATGGGTTAGAATGATAATTACAGTCATTTATCAGGAGATGTGTTAATTTGTTTCCGAACTTCTAACTTTACACAGAGTTGCCATATACCTTTACATAGTATTAGTTTTTCATCACTAACCATGATCATTCAATGCAGCACGTGTGAAAGAAATCTGATGTCTCAGTTGAAAATGTTCACCTTTTGTGTTGTTTTCATCGAGTGAACCACTTAAGAATGTGTTCATTACATTTGTCAGAGAATTAATCAAATACGCAGTTCCAACCAATCGGATATAAAATGATCCTCTGGAAGCGAAATAAGTTGTCAATGCTTGCTCTCATAGAAGATACCACTTTTGGAACAGCTGCAGTCATTGTATTAATGACTTATTGGAAGGTGTTCTAGGGTGATGTACATATACCAGTAAATGCAAAATAGTTACATACAACAGAAATTTACTCTTCCTCTGATATGTACATAGTAACCCAAGATTAACAAAGTCTTCCACAGATTGATAACCTTAAAGGGTGGTTATGGAGCTTGTCATTAGCTTGATTTTAAATTTATGTTGGTTCAAAGTCCTAACTTTCATGCGTGTTGAAAGTTTATTGTGACACAACAAAAGCACTCCCCTAGAATTTGAATATGGGTGGGAAGTCTATGTGTATTGCATATTGTAACTTATCATGAGTATATATTTCATGATTTATCTGAAATTTATTATAACGAATAGAGACACAACATCACAAGTACATCCTCTTCCCTTCAATGACCTGCACACTGATCCATGTGTCAAAAAACTGTTGCTTGTTTGTGCCAAAGTAAAAGGTTTGGATATTGTAGTACATATTAAAGTATTTTCAGGTAGTAAAATGTTTTGAGAATATGAAAATTTTTGGTATTCCATATTACATCCAGTCCCACCTAGAACACATAAACAGGCTTTTGTGTAGCACTTTCATTTCTCTGTAGATAATGAGTGTGCCTCCTATACTGTAGGTGACACATCTGATAATTTAATATTTCATTGGTACACTCTGAACATACCTTTCACATCACTTTACTTTTCTTATACGACTGCATCTTGTGTTACAAAGCTCATGTGAAAAAGTCTGGTAGTAATAAATGGTTATCAAATTGTCATCCAGAGTAACAATACTTATCCAAATGAAACTGTCTTCAACTAACACTCTCCTTTATGCGGAACAAAATCACAAAGCTGTTACATTACTGCAAAAGTAATCATTTGTGTCCAAGACCTTTCACACTTGGTAATGTAAAATACATGTGCATCTGTGTAATTTGAGAATGTTCATTGATGTTTTATGAGAGAATTCATATTATAACTGTTGAGTAAGATTAGGGTACCAAAAGAATAACAAGCCAACAGTTAAGTGTTAGCAGCTTCCCCATGTGAAGAAACCATTTAGACAGCTTTTAATTTCATTATTTACACAAAACTAAACTGAAGTTTCAGTGGTACCACATCAAATTTCCCACACAATGACTAGCTTGCAAGAATGTGAAATTAACAAGGAAATTAAAAAAAACAAGTACTACATTGACATACTTTTATTGACTCAGTAAAATTTTTATACCAACAACACATCAGAATCAAACTATTCTGGGATGAAATTGTAGGTGGCATACAAGTGGACATCTGAAAGGCCAATAGGCTTTGGTAGTGTGATATGCGCAACAGCAATGCTGAAGTTCAACAGGTATTATTTCGCTGTGTTAACTCCATTATAAATAATAAAAAGATTTTCAGTGCTCACTACAATGAAACAACTCTGAACACTTCGAAGGAACAGAAGCATGTGTCCCAGCTTCACTCAAAATAATAATCTTTCATGAATGTTTTGAAATAACTCAGAACTCCAATTAAATTATGATTACTGTTGATTGATGGACCCGAACATCATTACTGCCATACTTCCCACTTTCTAAAAATACTGTGAAACTTAAGCAATTTTAACATTTTACTGTTCGGATAATAAGTTGCCGTCTCTTTAATCTAAGAATAGATGATCAATACAGCTAGCTACTATCTCTGTGTAAAGTCTTGTCTGTATAGACGTGTATCTCTTGTCTTTAAGATCCCTTCACCTTTACACATAAGTCTATACAGTAAAATAAGGCCCTCCCAGTTCTTGGCTGATCCCTGATACGACAGGCGAAAAATTAGACTAATGGAGGATTATTAGCTTAATCTCTATTTTCATTCGTTCTCTCTCTTTCTCTCCTTTATCTATGCGTAGTTGTTAATATAAGATTTCATTACGAGATATAGTGATAAAAAGAATCAGTCAAATAGACTCTTTGGTGGAGTCCTTCGTCTCGGTAATCAGCCGCTGGCTTGCTGTAAAAGATCTTTACATTTATTATTACTTTTAAACACTGCAGTCAGTCTGGAGAATCAATCCTTTGTACAACTTGTTCCTTTTACGAAAGATTGCGAATACCAGATGTGTACGAAGCCTTTTTCGACGATTTAACACAGACTCAGTAAATGCAGGCTCTCATTGACACAACTGAAACTTTCCCACTAATTACATGGCCAACGTGATCAACAAATGATTCAGAAAAAACTCATTCGTTCATTCACTCCAGAACAAAAAAGTCACAATCCTTATTTATGGAGGAAATCGTGTATTAAATCCATCTCCATTACGTGTCCAGATCTATGGTGATTCCACGCCATAATTATTTTCCTCTTACAATCTCTTTCTGTCGAAAACAAACCGCCAGCGGCACAAATGTTAATTGACTCGCTTTAGCAATAAGAAAAGCAGAATATTGTGGGGCGAGGGGTGGAATAATTGTTAATGTTCCTATTATTTATTTAATGCTTTTGTTTGCCATTCTCAACACTGGCCCTCTAACTACAATATTGGCAACCAGAAAGTGATTAGCGAAACGTTAAGCCTGTAATTAGAATTCCTAGTGCCCACTTCATCTGAGAAATACATTTATAGCTACAGCTTATAGCTCTGTGGAATTAGGAGATTGTCTGGGATTCATAATCAAAAACCAGTCTCTCTAAAATGTTCACTATTCTGAAAGTCACAGACCAAAAAGAATCCACAGAATCCTATTACCAAAGCAGTTCAGAGTCTAATGCGCTGATGCAACTATAACTGTTCAAATTAAATGTTTAAGTGAATGCTCGCCATAATTTGATGATAATGTTCATCAAACGCCATGCTAATAATGGTAGAATGTCTGTCCTACGGCGGCACGTGAAAATACCACATACACAGACTGAAGATAGATCATTAACGTCATCCCAAAATAAACACTTAACTAGAAAGCGATTTCATGGTTATGCATATTCCGAGTAACTTATTACTGGATCCGAGGCTGTTTAAATTAACGATACCGACGTGACGTGACTCCCTGCACAGGTGGTGCGCTAATCAGCATCTGGAGAGAACTGGGGCCTTCTCTTCTGTCGCAGCGTTCATACATATAAAGCCAAGGTGCGGACGGCTAAGGCAACGCCTGATCAAATCTGCTCTCCCGACTAGCCGCTGGGCTAGTAATGCATCACTAAGTTATCGAATAAATCATTGCTTCCTTTGCTGATGGCCGACGAAGCTCTCAATTTAAATGTGCAATCAGCACACAGGTAAGTAATCATAATAAAAGTCTGACTTGGCTAAGTGAAATATTTTGGGCGAGATAATTAATTTACTTACACTACACGCAGTAGACGAGCTCTGAACTTTCCATTTGGAGATACGCTATCGCTATAATTTTATAGTTATTCAGTTGAAACTTTTCACATCTTTATGATTATAGCGGGTCTCCCTTCTACTTAAATTTAAACACCCTAGCTTTATTTATTCGCCTACTTAAACTACCTTGCTCCCTTAATTTCTAAGACAAAAACCAGAAATCATGAATTTCAACTAAAATTTTAATTTGTGAGATCCAGAATACTGTTTCTACTAAATTATTATGCAAAAGGAATCTAAATATAAATTTTTAAGTTTGTAGCTCTTTTCTGTTGCGCCAATGATTTTTACAGAAAAACGTCCAAATTTCGAAAATTGTTAAAGTTATTGGTTCAAAAGGCTCTGAGCACTATGGGACTTAACATCTATGGTCATCAGTCCCCTAGAACTCAGAACTACTTAAACCTAACTAACCTAAGGACAACACACAACACCCAGCCATCACGAGGTAGAGAAAATCCGTGACCCCGCCTTGAATCGAACCCGGGAACCCGGGTGCGGAAGGCAAGAACGCTACCGCAAGACCACGTAAAGTTATTGAACTGATATTTAACACATATTGATTTAGTATTAGTCCTGACATGCTAGAAACGTTTCAGGTTATTTACTTGATTTTTGAAGTATTGTGCAAAATTTATGACCTCAGACCTAGTTACAGCGAACTGGCTGGCACATAATGGAAAGACTGATGTGAATTTTATAAAGCGTGAGTATGCTGCTTCCCTACAATATGTATCTTTCAGAAGCATGTCAATCCCTCAACAGATACTCCAGAGGGTGTCCTAGTTACCACTCTAACAACCATGGAGAATGCATAGATGCATCTCTCTTATTTCAAAGAATCAATGCACTAGAAAATACTTTGGCGTCGAAGAGCTTTTGCCTCTTATATTACGAGAAAATCAGATCAGATAAATTTTCCAAAGTCAATGAATGTGGATGGTTTGATTGAAAATGATTAATTGGCGCGTGGTAGCGGGTATTTCGTGAGGGGACATTACACAATGCCGACAATATTCATGAGTAATATTACATAAAAAGACAAATATGTCAAAAAGGTCATCTAAAAAAAGTAATAGACGCAGATACAAATAAATTAATTGCTACATTAAATTATACCCTACAGTGTGCCAAACTATAGTAAATTAGAACAGGTCCTTATATGGACATTACACAAATCAAACAAAAATGCTGGACACAAATAACATAGTAAATCTAGAATGTGATTTACAAATTACTGTGAGGACTGAGAGATGACATAATATTTTTTTTCAGTTATACAGAAACATACACACAAGCTCACAGTGAGATCATATATGATATATTTAGTTACAAAAGAATAATTACGCTAATACGTCATCCACAGATTCTATGTGAAGTGGTTTTCAACGATTTGAAGTAAATAAAGAAGTCTCAAACATATATTCATTTAATAAGTAATAATAAACTTTAAATACAATATGTAAATCCACAATATACTGGAGTACGAAAAATTATTAATCTGTTGTATCCACGCACCATCAACCAAAAAAATCAATTTACCACATTTTTTATCTAGAATATATTACTCATTCAAGTAAAATGTTCCATAAAATTTAAGTTGTTGGTACACTTGGTAGGTCAATTAGTTCTACAAATAAATTTGTGAATGGAGTATAGGAAGTTGGCCACCAATTAACCATTTAACCTCCTTTTAAACAGATTGTATTACTAGTTACACATTTCAAAGAGAAAAGTTAATGAATTGGTGTGTTCTTGAACAATGAACACCTGCTATACCAAAGTAATTTCGTTTACATCTTTAATGTAGATTAAGCTTATTTCTAGTATTGAACCATGAACTAAGCTGTCAATAGATACTCTACGTTGTGGCTGTTTTTACCACTTGTAGCTGAATGTTGTAATAGTGTTTTGAAATGACAGCTTTTAAAAGTGAGGTTGTGGAAGCGAGTACAGGTACCCCAAAGCTCTGAAGCAGCATATTTCCACAATCCACCTACAGAAACTGAGCAAAATGATGCCTCCTGTTACAAATAACGAATGCTTGTGTACCTACCACTCCTACTTATGCGTCAAGGATTTTACTTGTAAAGCTAGTATAAAATGCCATCAACAAGATATTCTTGGCGAGCCACAACACAAAAGGTTTAAGTGTACGATGTGTGCATTTGAAACTGATTCTAAACAGTGCAGGATAGATCTTGCACATGCATTGTGTGTGAAACCAGAAGCCCTAGAATTCTCCAGTGAAAAAGAATTTTTGAAGTGCAATGTGCTTCACATTCCAAATTCGTTAAAAGCTTGGGCACTAATTATTATATTTGCGATTTCTCAGGTCAGTTTATCTCCGAAAGTAATGGGAGCAGACATCTAAAATTGACAGGGAGCATCAAAATCAATGGAAAGTGCCTGAACAGATTAAAGTCTAATACAAGGGAGGAAACTGCCACGTTAATTTTCTGTCCACTCATGTTGGGCACTATGTGGACCTAAGTCATCTGAACCTGATAAAAAAGAACGGATGAAGATAGCTGAAGACATTGCTACAGGAATTCCGTTTCCTACTGTCCTCCAAAATATTCAAGAAACAATGCAGAATTCAAATTTCGAGAGAGTGCACCTTACAATGATGCAGGAATTGCATAACATTGTAGTTGCATATAACGTGTCTCCAGGGTCAGTCAGACATCCAAATGGTGCGATCAGCATTAATACTTGGGTGCAAGAAGTGGAGCTAGGTGAAAATCCATGTGTACTGTTCTGTAAGCTCCAAGAAACAATTAATGATCTGCACCCAGAAATGAGAAGTGAAGACTTTATGTTTATTATAATTAACAACGCACAAGGCGAAATATTAGTAAAATATGGAAGTTACTCTATTGGTGTTGATGGAAGTCGTGGCCGAAATGGCTATGATTTAGAAGTTGCAAAATGTTATGTTAATTGTTGGCACTCTTTGTATAATATCAATCTCATTTTTCGTTTACTTGACCTTTTTAAGCCATACTGAAACATCAAACAGGGATATTTGATTGTTTTCATTTTTATAGAAACGCTGTGTGGTACGACAGCTAAGTACAGTTCACAAATATCACATGTTCTCTTATTACCATCGTGACGATTGGTGAGTCCAAACATTTTGTGTACCTGTACTGTTCCAATGAATTCCGTTTTATTTTGAGTAAAGAGGTCCATATGTCAGATTTCAATTGTTTTTTAGCACCGAAAATATGTCACTGCGCCCCTACTTCCTATACTCAAATACGTTTGTTTGGTGCGGTCTTCCTGTCCTACACTTTTGGCCAAATAGGTTTTCCGCACCCTCTATGTTCCTGCTGTGGCAAGCGGCGGGAGTTGGATGTGCAGTGCTCAACTCCGCTCACCGTTCTTGTTAGATTAAAAACGCTGTCGATACTGTCTCTTCTCAGTACTGTGCTTATGCGATCTGTGACAGTTTATGCCAATCGCGAATGGGAGGAAAGCTTTCATTTTAATTGTTTCCCTTTTCACTACAATTTCAAGATGTTGCTCACATCATTTAAGTTTTTACTGGTATCTGAGTTTTTATAGCTTCTGATGATGTCTTTAGCGTTGGAAGACGAAACGCCTCGGACGAGAGTAAGCGGCCACCGGACAACCACTACGCCGACGACATGTACGGAGTGGCGGGCTCCTTCAAGAAGCTCTCAGTGGACTGACGCAGTTTCATTTAATACTGTAGATTCTGTTACTTGTGATAGTAAACTGTGATACACAGGTTGAACCGGGAATCCACAAAAAAAATTCCAGAGATTTTTTGTGATAATTTCTGCTTTGGTATAACAGACCTATGACCTCTGGTGGTTCGTTAGAGAATAACAACATTTCGTTTGACGTTTTCTTCTTGAGGTCTTCAATCGAAGCCTGGTTTAGTACAGAACCCAATGCTACTCTATCCTATGCTCAAACGTCTTCACCTCTCCACACTTACAGCAACCGCCGTCCATCCCACCACTTCCTTCCACTACCGAACTGACAATTCCCTGATAACTGTGGATGTCTTATTTCAGCTGAATTGAACGCTTTCATTGTTTATTCGACCTACAAACTAAATCTACAGCGTTCTTCTGTAGCACCAAGCTTCGAAAGCTCCTGTTCTCTTCTTGTATGACTATTTAATCGTCCACATTTCCCTTCAATACAATGCTACACTCCAGATAAATGCCTCCAGAAACAAAACCTAAATTACTTATATTCAGTGTTAAGAAATTTATCTTTCCCATAAATGCTTCTGTTCCGATTCCCACACTGCATTCTATATCTATTTCCTTTATCGTTAGTTATTTAAATGCCTGATCAACAAAATGGACAGTGTCTCATTTTCTAACCAAATTACGTTTGTTCGCAACATGCAATTCCCTGAACTTTATTTCCGTTCCAAATATCTCCATAATTTCCTTTACTGCCTCAATGTACACACTGAATTACATGTATGAAAGGTTGCAGCCCTTTATCAATTCCTCCAAAACTACCGATTTCCCTTTGTGCCATTCAAACATTATAACTCCAGTCTGGTTTCTATACAGGCTCTAGAACTTTCACTAACTGCATGCTTTCACGGATTCCCAGCCAACACTGTCTTTAAATCTATAAGCGCTTTAAAAATGGGTTAGCCTTTACTCAGTCTAAGTTAAGTTGTAGGATCACAATTGCTTCGCATGATTCTGTCTCTTTCCGGAACCCAAATCGATCTTTAAAAAAAGGACGGCTTCCACCAATTTTTCCATTCTCCTGCAAATTACTCGTGTCAGCAGTTTGAAACCAATTTCTTATACAGATGGCTCTCTAATACTCGCACCTGACGGCGGCGGCCCTCTTAGAATCATAAATAATTATAGTCTTCGTGATATATCACCATCTTCCATTTCTGCTGTGTATCCGTATTGGACTGAAAATATCTGGTGCTTGGGGCAACAAAAAGAATAAGTCATACTGAAATTATTACTCTGTGACTAGCCACCAGAGAGGACGGCTCGTTTACACCAAAACACTTACGAAAGAACATTCTCTGGAATTTTTGTTAGTGATTCAGGGTCACTCGGATATGTCGTACGCGTGTTCTTCCACAGGGACTAGGTATATGAGACCTCCACTATCTCGCCATATGCTCCCTGTGTCCAATATGAATGTTATATGAAACTGAAGAAAGAATAATATTGTGTTTTCGATTCCTCGATCGCACACTTTTTCTTCTTGTATACTCCCTCATACTTTAACGATCGAAACGAAAGATGACTCGCTTCAAGATATTCTGTTCAGAGTTACTGCAGTCATCATCACTGAATGTCTGCCAACTGTTCCTACTGTTGTTTAAGTGCGCTGAAGATATGCTTGTAGCAACGACAGAGCCACTTTGACTCAAAACTCTCCGGTCTTCCTGCCAACATGGATTAGTCTTAGCAAGCATTCAGTCACTCTTACAACCGATGGTGCAGGAGAATAATTACGAACTATACAAGCTGGCGAAGAATGTCCAAGGTCACCCTCAACAGTCTTAATAACAGATTTTGCAAAATACGAAAAAATCAATGTTGCACACTGGGTACACACTAAATCTCGCTTATGTACTCGTACTTGAGGAGCGAATCAAAGAATCCACGACATGAACAGCTGCACCATAGCAACACTGTTTCTGAGAATCTCAAAGTATTCTGCCCCTTCATAATATCGCTTAGTGATCTAAATCTTCAGACCCATGTATTGTATAACAATGTCCTGTCTAAATCGAAGAAAACAGACCGAAAGCAATACAAACGTTTGTTAATCACTATCTGATTGAGGGAGAAACTCAAAGACGACTTGAGAACTTTTAACATTGCAGGGCGTCATCACCCGTGAATATTTTAATAATCTTAAAGAACCCGCCACGATCGCATATAGAAACCGGATGTTGACTTAGGTTTCGGCACGGATAACCACGTCTTCTTCGGAACTCACTAACACTACAAAGTTTCCTAAAGAGGCATGGTCCATCATTAATACAAAACGCTCAAAAGTGAAAAAGACTCGCATAAAAACTAAAATAAGCGGTACGTGTGTACCATGTAAATAGCTGTACTTAGCTTAAACGTCAGAAGCGTCCTTCCTCACACCAGCCAACGTCCGGTTTGCCAAACTGAGGCGGCGCCTGCAGCTAGGCTGTGAGAATGTCGGAAAGGAACGAACGTTGGCAAATTGAGGAATCGTCTTCTTCCATGTGATTGGCATAAAACGTGTTACGAAAGTGACCCAACGACCGGGTGAAGGGCGCAGGAAGTTAATGCATGTGTATGTATAATGTTCTAGCTCAAGGACGATTTTGTAGAATTATAGAACGTTGATGGGCTGAGACTATATATATATGGCATCGCAAATTCCACGGGTGGTGAAAACGCATGCACGCAGGGCAGACTAAAAACCATCAGCTAGAAGCATTCTCGAAATATGGGGAATGAATAACCCATTTTTAAATTACTTGGGGGTCGGTGATAGTATTTCATGATTACGCTTGGATAAGCGTGTAAAATTACTATATTAAATTCTTAGCGCTATTGGGCAAAAAAGGACAAATTAGTATGACAGGCTTAATGTAACTGCGTGAAGGACGTACAACGTCGCCATCATCGCCCGTAATATCTAGTGACCGACAGAGGTCATCTTGAATAGTGCTATCGGATATATACCAAAATAGTGTTAAAAGAACCCAAAGCTAAACTAGTTTCTTAAAATCAGGTACTTGAGGTTCTGAACCGCGAAGCTTAATCAAGTGAGGTCTGTGAACGCATATAGCGTGGAACAGACATACTAACCTTATGTTCTAATAGGTGTTGACTTGAAATGGCAAATAATGTAATGGGCTTAATATACTTGCGTGAAAGGACGTACAACGTCGCTTTCATCGCCCTTATTATCTATTGACCGACAGAGGTTAAAGTGATTAGTGCTATCAGGTGTTACCAAAATGGTATGCAAAGTTATGTGTATATGCATGAAGAGACGTACGACGTCACTTCAACGTGCTTTTTTCTCCTATTTTCAGGCCAGAGTTCGGACTTGGAATGAATATGACTAAAGACCTCCTTGCATCACCATATGCAACTTGGATGATTATAACTAAGTGGAAATGGCTATTCGGGCCATATTAGAAATATTGCATTGTAAGAAGTGAGAGTACTCCGAACATGTACAACAATCACTCTTTATACGGCGTTAAATGAAAGAAAAAGCATGGGTATTGTATTAGTAAGCCCACGTTTGTAAGGGCAGCCGTCATAACTGAAATTATGGTGACCTAGAGCGTGACTGAACGCATTGACCATCCGTGACACCAAGCGACCGCATGAATGTACCGGCTACCTCCTATGTCCTATGGTAGAAAGTGAAGCACTGAGCAAGGGGATAAATCTTTCGAAAACATTTTTGTTTTTTAGCTGGAGTTGTTCATTAAGGATACAGTCTTTGTCATACCATAGATGTTTAAAAACCTGCATTTCTTCTAATGCGTCTAATTTCATACCCTTAACCTCAGAATGAAGCAGCTCGGTACTGGCCGGGGGATTAGGGGCGTGAGTTATTTGTACAAGATGTTCAGCGAAGGTGGAACCTCACGTACCGTCACCACTTCTGGTGGGAATATGTTCCTTGTATCTAGTAGCTAGCGCTGGACCTGTTTGACCGATATAATATTTTGGACAGTCACCGCAAGTAATTTTGTAAACCCCAGTCTGACAAAGTTTATCACCAGCGAATTGTAAGGAGTCGGTTAGGTTCTTTTTCAAATTATTATCAGTGGAGGAGGCTACTCTAAGTCCACAGGTTTTAATCAAACGTCCTAATTTGTAACTTATTGCTGTACATGCGTCTTACTAAGTGTGAATTGTAACCGTTATTTTAGCGATAGTTTCCATCGTAACTACTTCTGTTTCTAGCACCTCCAGGGAAAGGAGGATAGCCATGGCACAATGTAGACTTGAACGAAAGAAGGCCATTTTTTGGGCTTGAGGATGTGCAGAGTCAGCAGGAATAATATTACAGAACAGGGTGTTTCTCGATATATATTATAAGCACCGTGGATGTCCACTATAGTCAAGGTGAGATCTAAATAATTCAAGGACCTCGTTGAGGACTCAATTTCATACGTGAAATTGATGTTTCCATGAAACTCACTAAATATTGAAAATATGTGGTCTATATTATTTTGATTGCCATTAATAACAAAGATTATATCGTCAACATACCTTGCATGAAATTTTATTTTATTCAAAATCTCTGCATTACTGGAGAAAAAGTCTGATTTTATAGAGCTCAGAAAAATTTCAGAAAGAATACCAGCTAGTGGACTTCCCCTTAGCTA
Source organism: Schistocerca gregaria (assembly GCF_023897955.1). NCBI lineage: Eukaryota > Metazoa > Arthropoda > Insecta > Orthoptera > Acrididae > Schistocerca > Schistocerca gregaria. The sequence continues at coordinate 39,638,537 of NC_064924.1, forward strand.
ATGCGAAGGGTTGAGAATGCATTTTATCATTGAAGGTGAAGTAATTATATTTCAAGACAATCTGTAGCAAATTGATTAGCTCATCAATTTCGATGCTCGATATTCTCTTATGGTGACGTAAATTGCATTCCAAAATCTGGAGGGTTTGGACAACAGGTACATTTGTATGTAGACTTGTCATATCGAAAGAGACAAGTTTGGATTCGTCAGAACAAGTTACAGATCTCAAAAGCCTGGCTAATTGGTTGAAATGGCTCTGAGCACTATGGGACTTAACATCTATGGTCGTCAGTCCCCTAGAACTTAGAACTACTTAAACCTAACTAACCTAAGGACATCACACACATCCATGCCCGAGGCAGGATTCGAACCTGCGACCGTAGCAGTCGTGAGGCTCCGGACTGAGCGCCTAGAACCGCTATACCACCGCGGCCGGCCTTGGCGAATTCAGTGGAAGTTTTAATTGTATAATTTTTTACAAAAACAAAATTATCTTTTATTTTATTACGTAAATACCTTGCCAACTTGTGATAGGTGCTCTCTATACTATCAACGATTTGACGGTAGATGATGGACCTTAAATTGACTTCTCATTTTAGGGAGTTTGGGGTTCATGTTGAAAGCCCCTTTTTACGAAATTCTCCTATGAACTTCTTAGTATTCTGGAGTCCGACTCTAATTTCTTTTTGGAGCGTGGGGGTTGGGTCATTGTTGAGTGGGATTATCCTATTTTCATTGAAAAATGCCTCCGTTTTATCTATATATTCTTTTTTAGTAGATATAATTACAGAATTCCCCTTATCTGCTTTCGTAATAAGAGCATCGTTCTGTAATGATTTTTGGTTGATGCTTTTTAAGATCTCGCGAGCATTATCATCTTTTTGACTATTGTGTAAACCATTACACAAAATTTTACAAGATTCGTAAGCCAAACGTGTTTGTTTCATTTTGGGCGTTTTTGAACATTCTACGCCAATTTTTACATCCACTACTATATTTTCTAAAGTTCCTGATTTTACCGTCTCTGGTTCGATATTAAATTTCAACCCTTTCGAAAGAAGTGCATTCTCATCAGGTGAGAATAAGATACCCGTTGTTATTGACAACACGTTCGAAGAACATAGGCTAACTTATGGCACTATTGTGACTAGTTTTCTTAAAGTTTCCACTAAGCTTTCCGCTTAAGCTAGCAAGCTTCTTCTCGCGCCTGTTCGCAATCTCCTCTTTGCGCAGCGCCAGCCATTCTTTAACCATTAACCAAAAGGGGTTTATTTGGAAATTATAGTAAGTGGTAATAATTTTTGTAATTTATAATTATAACATATAAGCCCTCTCATTCAAACTATCTTTCTTAGCATAAAGATCAGAAATCCTACTATTAAACACTTGCATAATAAGTTTCTTTATGAGGATCGGCGCTCTATGGCATTATTTACCTAAATATCCGTCAATAAATTTTGGGGAGACGTTGAGTTTTCTACATTGTTGAATAAAATTAATTACCATACTTGTTTTTGCCACATTAAACGTGACATCTAAATTTTTACTAGCTGCATCAGACACCTCGGCTGGTAGGAACTTGAGAACTTTTAACAGTGCAGCACGTCAGCAATAATGAATAATTTAATTAGACATATTAGAAGAAATGGAAATTTTTAAACATCTATCGTATGAGAAAGACTGTATCCTTAACGACCAACTCCAGTTAAAAAACAAGAATTTTTTCGAAAGTTTTATCCCCTTGCTCAGTGCTTCACATTCTATCATACGACGTAGGAGGTAGCCGATACATTCATGCGGTCGCTTGGTGTCACGTTGGGTCAATGCGTTCAGTCACCCTCTAGGTTCCCTTATTTTAGTTATGACGGCTGCCGTAAAAAGCGTGGGCAAACTAATACAATATACATGCTTTTTCTTTCATTTAACGCAGTATAATGAGTGATTTTTGTACATGTTCAGAGTACTCTCACTTCTTACAAGTCCAATATTTCTAATATGGTCGAAAGAGCCATACCTACTATCGAAGCTGAATATGTTGATGCAAGAATGTTTTTAGTCATATTCTTTCCAAGTCCGAACTCTGGCCTGAAAACAGGAAAAAAAGCACGTTGAAGTGACGTCGTACGTCTCTTCATGCTAAGTACGGCTATTGTCATATACCGTTTATTTTACATTTTATGTGCGTTTTTGCACTTTTAGGCGTTCTGTATTAATGTTGGACCATGCCTCTTCAGACAGTTTGTAGTTTTAGTTTTTTCGAAGAAGGTGTGGTTATCAGCGACGAAACCTAGGTCAACACCCTTTTTCTATTTGCAAATGAGGCGAATTTTTCATAATCATTGCAGACGACTGATGCAGGAAGGAACACCCTGGTTTATGGTCATTTGAAACCAAATAACAACAAAGGATAGGTCTTGGACTGACCACGGCTCACAATTGTTATTTACCATTCCAAATCCCCAATGAAAGCATTAGAAAAATGCTCACCCCCTACGGAACCGAATCACAAGTGCTCCGAGAAAAATAATAAATCAATAGAAGTTACAACGTGGACAATGTGGTTCGCGTAATGTGCATCGATTTTAGAACACACAAAAATCACTGTTTTAGGTTTTTTTAAAGCTAGATTCACTTCTTCAGGAGGCCTAGCAGGTATTACAACATACAAAAGATATTAGACTACTTTATCTAGCTCTGAACAACATAAATTACGTAACTTGGGAAACAATTCATGTCCACAGGACTGACATATGTACTTGTTGCCGACCTTTCAGGCCGAGCTGTTCTAGGCACTTCAGTCTGGAGCCGCGCGACTGCTAAGTTCGTAGGTTCGAATCCTGCCTCGGGCAAGGTGTGTGTGATGTCCTTAGGTTGGTTAGGTTTAAGTAGTTTTAAGTTCTAGGGGACTGATGACCTCAGATGTCAAGTCCCATAGTGCTCAGATCCATTTGGACCATTTGTACTTGTTACTGTCACACACACTATAATTTATCACTTGATTCAGTACAGAAGGATAGCAATCTTTCAATGTACTTATTATTATTAACTTCGATGTACAGTTCTGGTTGTAATGCAGCTCTCGCTGCTGGTTCTGAAGTAGGACGATGGCTGTCATCGTAAGTGATGATCTTACAGTGGGCTGAGCGGCCTGCGCCAAGACGTAAGTAATCTTCCAGAAGCGGCGGCGTATGGAAACTATTCAAGGCGTGTCTGTCATTCGTTGCTGCACCAGGCAGCGGTTGCCCCTACTTGTGGTTCAGTCGTGAGGTATCAACTTTGACATACAACCAACACTTTTCATACGTTTCATATTTAATGTCCTAGATTTTCGACTTACAAGGTTAGTAACAGTAACTAAAATGAATGTATTAACTTAGACATATAAACTGAAATTTTTAAACATATTAAAATTTTATAATGAATCATTCAACATTGCACGGAATAAAATAAAATGGGAAAAAGAAAAATAATGGTAGCAGCAGTAATCGGATTCCAGCTGATAAATTGAAAGCAGGTGAGCGTCACAACTGGGTTTGCATTGCGCCACCCTTTAGACACCAGTGACTCGTAGAAAATATACTGTGTGAACAAGCTCTAACAGCACTGCAATACGTAGGTGAAAAGCAACGCCGGACAATGTAGCTCACTCTTGTAATACTACAATAAGCTGTCCTGACAACACCTGACCTACGCTCAACGACGTAATCTGTGTATCTTGAGATAGTCGTCTGTATTAACGACGTCACGTAAGATTTAATGTTCAGCTTCTCACGCTGTAAATCACACTACAGCTCGCTACAACATCACTGTGTACTAAAGAATGGACATAATAACACTTTTCGTGGTGTAATGTTATCAGATAGATGGATATTAATTACAAAAGCGCATTTGGCTCTCAGGGTTCACTAAGTTCGAAAGAACTACCACCAAAGCTAGTGGCAATCACCAGAAAAATACTAACTGTGTGTGTCTACGGGGAGTAGGGATGATGTATTTATTTCACCAACAACAGCAACCAAAAGTGAAGTTTACTTTGTGTACTCTGACAACACAGCTAAACATTTTCTCAACAACATAAGTACCAGAAACGACAACTTTCATATATAACATATGAATCTGTCATGTAGATCCGTCGCCTCTCGCAGTTCCTCCTCTTTTAAAGCTTCAATGAATAATCGTATATACACTCAATTAGTGTGAACGTTATAAATTTTTACGCGAACTGAAGAATACGCTCACAAGGCAAAGATATAATTTAATGTTGTTTAACTATCGTTGTCAATGAACGATAATAGCGCGTTGTTATAATAATAACCTTGTCCGTACTGAAGTTTTGCCGTAATAAACTAGTTCGCTAATCTCAATCTTTTCATTTATAATATATCACTTTTGAATAAACGTAAACTTGCTTTTCGTATCTAAATAAAGTTTATCTTTTTTTCCGTTTCAAGTAATTATCTGAAAATTACTATTCCTTTTCCTTAATCTTCAATTTAATTTCTTTAAGCTTTGCTTTTATCCGTATCCCAGTCTTTTACTTTGCTGACCTTTGGATTTTCTTTAATATGAAGAGATATATTTAGGATATTAGTCTGCTTTGATTATTTTTTGTCGGTATGGAGACTAAGGACAAGGCTGCTACTGATTCTCTTCGGTTTACAGCCGTTAATTCCTTATTTCCTGCAATTAATTGTTTACAGGTACAAGTCAGCGTTATATTTTACGAGTGCTGGTTCTCTATTCCAACCCCCAATAAACGGAAATGTAAGAGAAAAATACAACAAAAAATCTAAATTTCACCTTGTTGCGTGATTGTGTGTTGTCTAAAAAATGGTTCTTGATTTGTCGTTTAGGGCAAGGAGAATAGCTATCTGATTCTCAATAAACATTCGACTGTTTCTCAATAAGCAACTATTACGTAGGACGATAGTTCTCTTTAATGCAGACTACACAATCAGTGTATCTAACTAAATTTAAAGAACTTAAATACGACGCTCATGCCGAAGTAATACGCTAAATTCTAACCCAAAAATCGCCAAGCCACTTCTCGTTAGTGCTTGCTTGTATCTATACCGCCACAATAATACAATGCAACGCTATTGTCCCTTAGTGGGTGCTAAAAGACTAAACGACTTCGCGTGAACACGTCACTTCACTTACCCCATCCAACGGAAAAGCTCGGAAAAACATTGAAATACGGTTCACCTACAATCGCATGGCTAATAAAGCTGCGTAATGCATCATTAATCACAACCAGGGGAAACTAATCTGAAACTGCACTAGAAATGAGCCGTTCCTACACCTGGCGAATCTACACTCTAAAAAATATGGCGAAATAATTATTTTCTATATAAGCCGATAATGCTCTCAAAGTATCTTTCTAAACGACTTAGAACTGCTTTGAACACACTTGACATATATCTCCATTGCAGACTAGTTCACGTATCGTATATGTGAGTTGATTTCATCACACTCTTGAGATAATCTTTCGCGCGGGTCATTGGTGAACAGTAATCGGATACTAATCTGAAATTCTGAGAGTACTAGCCAAGAACCATTCTCTGTGAAAAACAAATCACATCAATTCTCTCTTTAATAGTAACTGTTTCTTCTTTGCAGTCGTCAGCAAACGTTTGCAGTGACCAGCTGCATCGTAGTTGTTATCTTTGCCGCACGCCGCGATTCAGCAGTCGGCTGGGTGTAGTAGACTCGCTGACTTGACAGGACACAGCTTGTCTCGACCATCAGGTTCAGAGATCTGCAATATTTTAATACATAAATACAATAAAACTGTACGAACAAGTTGACAAATCCTTCATTCTCCTAACATTTAAAAATCGATAGTAAGTTGAGAAGATACAAACAAGTGATGCACATTTTTCGTTACGAAAACCGTTTGGAGCATTACAGGTTACGGCACCGATACGCAAACTGGTCCTCAAAAATCCCTCACATTCTATGCAAAAATCTTTCCTGTACGTTTTACCCTTTCCTACAGCCTACTCAGGTGAAATATTCCCAGAAGATGGAAGGGGCATCTGCCTGCTTCTTCTCACATAGTTTGAGCCAAATCGGTGAGCCCTATTCCAGCATTGTACAATTTTGCCTACTGAAGCTTCGTCTCTTTAATTAGAGTATTATAGTTCTTCGTAATATTGTGAGACTTTTTGGACAATTTTGTTTTACTTGATGAGTAACCTCCCATTGTTTGTTTCTAAGCTTTCAGTGAGTGTGCGTCTACGGTTTCTCTGATGTCTGAATAAATGATACATTTTCGTCAGTTCCTCTCCTATAAGAGATTTTGATTTGTTCTTGAGACCCTCCACTTGTTTCCGTTTAATACTTATCAGTTTATCCGTTTTATTTCCTGAATATGCTTGTCTACAACACTGCAGTTATCATACAACTCCCTCAGTACTGTGTAGTAGAATTCAAGAATCATTTAGTGTCTCTTGTTCTTGAGATCAATAATAAATTAAACTTGGTCTTATTTTGCATTTGGCTGCAGAGGCCCCACGATTCTGCTTTAGAAGTATATTTATTTACTGAGTGTAAAAAGGTATGTAGGTGTCGTTAATAAAGTCGACTATTTTAATGTTTCCCAGACACGACATGTTGAGCATCGACTCGTATCTATACCTTTTGGTGAGCTGTTTACCTAAGTTTACAGTTTCTTCAAGGACGCAATAGTCAGAGAAACAAGCCATTATCACCTCAATTGCAAGCATTCTTTCACGTATAATTAACGATACATGCATTCTGTCTAGCTAGATGCGCAAAGATAAGGTGAATAACGTATCTTCACTAAGCCATGATCCTTCGACTCCGAAGTGACTGTAAGTAACACTTTGTAAATAGAACATGCAGTTCCCTGCAAAAGTCGAAGTTCGGAGGCTATTTAATACATAGTTAAAAATCACCAGCTATTAAAAGGTTTTTGTGGCTTCTTACTAAGAGATAAATACACACATCAAAAAAAGTTTTCTATCACCTCGGTTCCGAGAGTTCCGGAAACTGTACAGAAAATTGGATTAGATATCAACATAAACATCATTTCCGCCCTTTTTATTGCTCATGAAAACCTCACATTGCATGTTGTACCACCATACAGCGAGAACTTGAGAGGTGGTGGTCCACATTGCTGCACACCGGTAACTCTAACACCCAGTATCACTTCCTCTTCCATTGATGCATGCCCATACTCGTCGTGTCATACTATCCACAAGTTCATCAAGGCAATGTTGGTCCACGTTGTCCCACTCCTCAACGGTGATTCGGCGTGTCGCCCTAACCGCCGTCTGCTTCACGTCTGCTGTGCAGAGAGCTACCTTAATTCAAGTATTAACTGTCTTTTTCTTACTTGTCACTTCTTCTTCGGTGCGTTTTTGCTTTTAGGAAGCTTTAATTGTCGAGTGCTAGTAACAGTGTTCCATAGATTTCGTGTTTGTTTTGAATACAGTCAGAGAGAGTCCCTTTAGTCAGCCACAGTGCCAGTAGCGCTAGTGTTTGTTTTGAATACAGTCCAGAGACAGGTAGTGCTATTTTCATTGTTTTCTACAAGAAGTGGTTAGCAATCACAGTTTAGTCAATAATCAGCCGCCTTTAGTGAATTAGCAGTCTGGTTAAAAGTTGATTAAGTCTCTTCAGTAAATTGATTCCTTAGGATGGATAGGATGTGTGACTGCTGTGTACGGACGCAGGAGGAGCTGGCCACTCTTCGCGAACAGCTGAGCGTGTTGATGGCCACGGTCAGCCGTCTTCAGGCTGCTGCCTCGGATTGTAGCGGCAGTGGGGAGTATGGTGCGTCGCAAGGTACACCCCAGGTGTTACATGCTTCACCCACTGTCCCTGCTGTCGAAACATCTTCGCGGGTACCGGGCGCGGTTGGGCCACCCTCTCCCCAAGGGGAGTGGCGGGTTCAGCGGCGTTCGCGGCGCACGAGACGGAGGGACAATGTGGAGGCTGGCCGTGTGGCATCGCCCGCTCTGCCTGTGAGTGGACATGTGGCTGCTCCTTCAGCAAGGTCCGAGCAGGCATACGGGGGGAGGGGTTTATTAGTTATTGGGAGCTCCAACGATAGGCGGGTGATGGAGCGAGAGCACTGGGTGCACCCGACTGCAAATTGTTGCTCATGTCGGCACCAATGACTCCTGCAGTCTGGGTTCAGAGGTCATCCTCAGTTCGTACAGGCGGTTGGCGGAGTTGGTGAACGCCGAAAGCCTCGCTCGCGGGGTGGAATCAGAGCTAACTATTTGTGGTATCGTTCCCAGAACCGATCGCGGTCCTCTGGTTTGGAGCCTTGTGGAAGGCTTAAACCAGAGGCTCAGACGATTCTGCGGAGAGCTGGGGTGCAAATTTCTCGACCTCCGCTATCGGGTGGAGAAATGTAGAGTCCCCTTGAATAGGTCAGGCGTGCACTACACGCCGGAAGCGGCTACGAGGGTAGCGGAGTACGTGTGGAGTGCACATGGGGTTCTTTTAGGTTAGAGAATTCCCTCCCTAGGCCCGACAAGACGCCTCCTGAGACGCGGCAAGGCAGGAGTAGGCAAAATGCAACAGGGAATAACAATATTAATGTGCTAATAGTAAACTTCAGGAGCGTCTATAGAAAGGTCCGAGAACTGCTCTCATTAGTAAACGGTCACAACGCCAATATAGTACTATGGACAGAAAGTTGGCTGAAACCACATGTAAACAGTAATAAAATCCTAAACTCAGATTGGAATGTATTCCGCAGAGACAGGCTGGACAGTGAAGGGGGAGGCGTGTTTATAGCGATAAGAAGTGCAACAGTATCGAAGGAAATTGACGGAGATTCGAATTGTGAAATGATTTGGGTGAAGGTCACGGTTAAAGCAGGCTAAGACATGGTAATTGGATGTCTCTATAGGCCCCCAGGCTCAGCAGATGTTGTGGCTCAGCACCTGAAGAAAAATTTGGAAAATATTTCGAGTAGATTTCCCCACCATGTTATAGTTCTGGGTGGAGATTTTAATTTGCCGGGTACAGACTGGGAGACTCAAACGTTCATAACGGGTGGCAGGGACAAAGAATCCACTGAAATATTTTTAAGTGCTTTATCTGTAAACTACCTTGAGCAGTTAAACAGAGAACCGACTCGTGGCGATAACATATTAGACCTTCTGGTGAGAAACAGACCCGAACTATTTAAATCTGTTAATGCAGAACAGGGAATCAGCGATCATAAAGCGGTTACTGCATCGATTATTTCAGCCGCAAATAGAAATATTAAAAAAGGTAGGAAGATTTTTCTGTTTAGCTAAAGTGACAAAAAGCAGATTAGAGTACCTGGCGGCTCAACACAAAAGTTTTGTCTCAAGTACAGATAGTGTTGAGGATCAGTGGACAAAGTTCAAAACCATCGTACAATATGCGTTAGATGAGTACGTGCCAAGCAAGATCGTAAGTGATCGTAAGTGATGGGTACCACCGTGGTACAACAACCGAGTTAGAAAACTGCTGCGGAAGCAAAGGGAACTTCACAGCAAACATAAACATAGCCAAAGCCTTGCAGACAAACAAAAATTACGCGAAGCGAAATGTAGTGTGAGGAGGGCTACGCGAGAGGCTTCAATGAATTCGAAAGTAAAGTTCTATGTACTGACTTGGCAGAAAATCGTAAGAAATTTTGGTCCTATGTCAAAGCGGTAGGTGGATCAAAACAAAATGTCCAGACACTCTGTGACCAAAATGGTACTGAAACAGAGGATGACACATTAAAGGCCGAAATACTAAATGTCTTCTTCCAAAGCTTTTTCACAGAGGAAGACTGCACTGTGCTTCCTTCTCTAGATTGTCGCACAGTTGACAAAATGGTAGGTATCGAAACAGACGACAGAGGGATTGAGAAACAATTAAAATCGCTCAAAAGAGGAAAGGCCGCTGGTCCTGATGAGATACCAGTTCGATTTTACACAGAGTACGCGAAGGAACTTGCCCCCTTTCTTGCAGTGGTGTACCGTAGGTCTCTAGAAGAGCGAAGCGTTCCAAAGGATTGGAAAAGGGTACAGGTCATCCCCGTTTTCAAGAAGGGACGTCGAACAGATGTGGAGAACTATAGACCTATATCTCTAACGTCGATCAGTTGTAGAATTTTTGAACACGTATTATGTTCGAGTATAATGTCTTTTCTGGAGACTAGAAATCTACTCTGTAGGAATCAGCATGGGTTTCGAAAAAGACGGTCGCTATTCGTCCATGAGACTCAGAGGGCCTTAGACACGGGTTCACAGGTAGATGCCGTGTTTCTTGACTTCCGCAAGGCGTTTGACACAGTTCCCCACAGTCGTTTAATGAACAAAGTAAGAGCATACGGACTATCAGATCAGTTGTGTGATTGGATTGAGGAGTTCCTAGATAACAGAACGCAGCATGTCATTCTCAATGGAGAGAAGTCTTCCAAAGTAAGAGTGATTTCAGGTGTGCCGCAGGGGAGTGTCATAGGACCGTTGCTATTCACAATATACATAAATGACCTGGTGGATGACATCGGAAGTTCACTGAGGCATTATGCAGATGATGCTGTGGTGTATCGAGAGGTTGCAACAATGGAAAATTGTACTGAAATGCAGGAGGATCTGCAGCGAATTGACGATGGTGCACGGAATGGCAATTGAATCTCAATGTAGACAAGTGTGATGTGATGCGAATACATAGAAAGATAGGTCCCTTATCATTTAGCTACAAAATAGCAGGTCAGCAACTGGAAGCAGTTAATTCCATAAATTATCTGGGAGTACGCATTAGGAGTGATTTAAAATGGAATGATCATATAAAGTTGATCGTCGGTAAAGCAGATGCCAGACTGAGATTCATTGGAAGAATCCTAAGGAAATGCAATCCGACAACAAAGGAGGTAGGTTACAGTACGCTTGTTCGCCCACTGCTTGAATACTGCTCAGCAGTGTGGGATCCGCACCAGATAGGGTTGATAGAAGAGATAGAGAAGATCCAACGGACAGCAGCGCGCTTCGTTACAGGATCATTTAGTAATCGCGAAAGCGTTACGGAGATGATAGATAAACTCCAGTGGAAGACTCTGCAGGAGAGACGCTCAGTAGCTCGGTACGGGCTTTTGTTAAAGTTTCGAGAACTTACCTTCACCGAAGAGTCAAGCAGTATATTGCTCCTTCCTACTTATATCTCGCGAAGAGACCACGAGGATAAAATCAGAGAGATTAGAGCCCACACAGAAGCATACCGACAATCCTTCTTTCCAGGTACAATACGAGACTGGAATAGAAGGGAGAACCGATAGAGGTACTCAGGGTACCCTCCGCCACACACCGTCAGGTGGCTTGCGGAGTATGGATGTAGATATAGATGTAGATTGGTTGGTCGGTCACTTCGCCTATAAACAGTTCTTTTCAATCTGTCGCAGGCATGTTCATGTCTACAGAACATGCTGGCCGCTCTAGTCGAGCGATGTCGTTATCCCTAAAGAAGTCATTCAGAAGATGTGCACGGTGGGGGCACGAATTGTCGCCAGTGAAGGCGAACGCCTCATCAATATGCTGCCGATATGGTTGCAGTATCGGTCTGAGGATGATATTTACGTATCGTACAGCCGTTACGGTGGCTTCCGTGTCCACCAGCGGCGTACGTCGGCCCCACATAATGCCACCCCGAAACATCAGGGAACTTCCATCGACATGCATTCGCTGGACAGTTTACCGAAGGCGTTCAGCCTGACCGGGTTGCCTCCAAACGCGTCTCCGACGTTTGTCTGGTTGAAGCCATATGCGACATTCACCGTTGAAGAACCAATCCTCAGCGGTCCATTCGGCATGTTGTTGGGCCCATATGTACCGTGTTGCATGGTGTCGTGGTTGCAAAGATGGACCTCGCCATGGACGCCGGGATTGAAGCTGCTCATCCTGCAGCCTATTGCGCACAGTTTGAGTCGTAACACGATGTTCTGTGACTGCACAAAAAGCATTATTCTACATGGTGGCTTTCCTGCCAGAGTTCGTCTGGCCCATAATCCGTAGGTAGTGGTCGTCCACTGCAGTAGTAGCCCTTCGTTCCTGTCTCTCTGTATTCCTCCATGTCCGAACAACATCGCTTTGGTTCACTCCCAGGCGCCTGCTCATTTCCCTTGTTGAGAGCCCTCCCTGGCATAAAGTAACAATGAGGACGCGATAGAACCGCGGTTCTGACCCTCTACACATGGTTAAACTACAGACAGAACGAGTCGTTTACCTCCTCCATGGTGGAATGACTGGAACTGTTCGGCTGTCGGACCCCCTCCATCTAACAGGCGTTGCTCATGCATGGTTCTTTACCTCTTTGGGCGGGTTTAGTGACATCTCTCAACAGTCAAAGGGACTGTGTTCTTCTCGCCAAAATACCATAGACCATAAGTTGCCAGGTTTTCAAACTAAAAATACAGGAGATTTTGGAACTGCTCACAAAGTAGTCCCACGGTGGCACTATTGGCTTGTTGTATCGTTAAGAGGCCATTATGTGTAACTGTGTAATGATAATGAGTGTTTCCCGAAATGTTTACATATTGAAATGCCTTTTACAAAACAGGCTTAAAATTAACGAGAATTCATAATTTTATTTAACAAAATACAGCCTTATTAGGCAGTTATTCCTTGTGTCACACTTATATAATAAATTTAAAGACAAGAACGTAAACTATAACAATTTCATTTCTGATGATACTCACAGAAACAATTCTCCTGCGATGTTAGAGGAAATCTGAACAGCCTTGGCCTTTATTTTAGTTTTCCTCGTGAAGCCAGCGTTCTGACACTATAAGCTACTTTTTGGAAAATTGACTACAGTATGTGAGCGTGATTGTGAGGACAATAGGAGTTGAGTCCGCATGTTCTACAACAGAATGCTGTTCCTCCTGCACACTTAACAAATGCCCTGCAATTCTTAGTTTGAAATGAAGTTACTGCAGGATACGTTGCTTTTGCTCATCAGTCACAGATGTATGAAAAAAATAGTATTTATGGTCCACTTGCTGCTGCTGATGCAAGTCTTGTAAAACCTCATGATGCTGTCAATCATGTCTGCTCACCCACATTTTTAATGTAGTTGCTGATTACATCTGGACTGCGAACATGATTGTATCCCTCATCTTTCTTCGACCATGTTTCACACTGATTGTTAGGGTGTTTCCCAATCTTGGTCGATGCAATTGTGGCTGGCTTTGGTCCTACCATTTTACAACAGAAATTAATCTTCTCTTACTGTCAGGCCAACAGAACCACATCCATGATTTGCAGGACTCTGGTCTGCTGGCAGATTCACTGCTCTAGGGATTCATGGCTTCATTACTGTTGCATAAAATCATTGTATTAACATGCTTACAAAATATAATCGTACTGTGTCATGCACTGAGGAGCAAAAGAAACCGGTACACCTGCCTAATATCGTGTAGGGCCATGCCTGTACGAGTTTCTTTGGCGCTTCAGCGTATAATGCAATTCAGCAACAGTCGCAACAAGAAATGTATAAGAAACTAGCTAAGATAACCACGAATGACGCGAAGGAGGCAGTATTCGAAAATGTGCCACTGAGTCCTGGCGCACATTGCAGTGAATATTAGTATTTTGTAACCAAAATTAAAGAAAAATGTACTACTATCAAACATTTTTACACAGAAAATGCGTATAAGCAACACTTACAGATATTGTGTACAATACGTACATATTTTCATGAAAGACATTTCTAAAGACAGACAGTAGCGAAGGGGTATCACCTGCCAACTTAACATGTCGTAAAGAAAGCTGCTATTTGGCGTGAAGTGGTCGAAGTAAACAACTCTCCCGGCAGCTAACTGTAACAGACTCTATGACCATTATAGTGGACATCAGGTTTTACAGGGATATAATAAATTACTACTTTACTTGCAGTTGATGCATGCTAAAAACATTGTCCTGCCTCTCCATGTGCTATGCTGAATTCCATTCTGCAAAAGAACGAGAAGTTTTATGCTTGCTATTTTTTACTGATCCCATCGAAAAATAAGTTTTTTTCCCCATGGGGCAGATACACGCACGTGTAGTGAGCCTTGTCCTTTGGTAGCTTCTTCGAGGGATCCTCGTCGTCACTTTATCTGCCCATCTGCCCATAGGTAAAAAGATGTACGAATGCAACACAAACTACACACTGAGTTGAGATCGAACTGCACGTCTACACGCTACCGAAGCAAAAGATGAAAGTTTCGGGAGCTTCAAGCTTGCCAACGTGAAACAGCTAGAATACCAAAATGATAAACAGGAAATGTATACGGATGACCTATCGAAAATACTGGCGACAGAAGAAAATGTGGGTGAAATATGGGAGACGCCGTAAAATACGACAGACCTGTCAAACTTAGAAGGTAACGCCAGCACACAAAATAACGATACTTAATCCGGGTGACGACATTAATTGTGTTGATAGGAATGATTCAAATGGCTCTGAGCACTATGGGACTTAACATCTGTTGTCATCAGTCCCCTAGAACTTAGAACTACTTAAACCTAACAAACCTAAGGAGATCACACACATCCATGCCCGAGGCAGGATTCGAACCTGCGACCGTAGCAGTCGTACGGTTCCGGACTGCGCTCCTAGAACTGCTAGACCACCGCGGCCGGCGATAGGAATGACGACGTGTGCGCAAGGTATTGTGGTGATTAAAGGAAGGTCACGGCGTCTACGCACTCATTAACCTTGCATTCTGTGTGAATGGTGCACAGCTCCGTCTCGATGAGCACGAGCAAGTAACAGTTGCTCAAGCTTACACCGGGACTGCGGCGCCATGAGTTGTTTCAGCGCACACTCGGTAGCATCTCGTTTAGACTGGAAGCCAACCAGTATGAGCTTAGGCAGAAGAAAACCGTGTCTGCTTCTTTCGTTCATGAATACATTAAGAAACGTAACACGAGGTTTTGAACTCACCCACTGATCAGTTCATGACAAGTGAAAGGATTGTTTGTGATATTGTTTATAGATTTACGAGAAGATGAAGGTAAACTCTTTATTTTCGAATGTATCTACGGTTGTTTGATGGATTAACGGTAAAAAACCAGCTGTAACGTGAACGGTGCATCTTTTCCAAATATATGGGTAGTGGCTGCACTCTAATTGTTCTGCATTATCAATACAGAATCGGCCACACAACACTGTGTACAATATTAAGGGAAGTTGGTAAAGCAGTGTGTAAAGTTTTGCACAAGGACTGCGTAGTGAAATTCACAGAAGAAAGGTGACTGAAAAATGCCAGGGCATTTGAGAAGCGAGCTATGTGATCTAGACGATGAAATCCCATCAACATGAGGAGGAAGTTGAAATACAGTAGAAGAAATGTTTTCGCTAATTACTTTATAGACAGTGCAAGGAAAGTACCATGGCAAGACAAATGTATCTAAGTCTGATTGGTAACCGTCATAGTGTCAATGAATCAGTTTATTCCCAGACGTGAATGACTGTTCAGTTTTTTATCACTATTCAGATGTGTGCAATTGTGTATTTCGTGGCAGCAGTGGAATATGGCACTGGTTACAATGAAGCGGCTGACGTAAGAGAATTTATTTTAAACTGTTATTATTATTTTAAGATTTGCATTTCAGTTAAAGGGGTGTCGAAGGGGGGAGGGGGGGAATAACTTGCTGCTTAGCTTATCATCACGTGTTAATTGGCCACATTCGAGTAAAAGCGCCACCTCTAGAACACAAACACAAAATAGTTTAACAGTAATGTCTTCCTATATCATCTTCCTCTTGATTCTGTTTTGCAGCAAAACCCTCAAAACATTTTACACACACTTGAAATCATGCGGCTCTCTTCTTCATCATATTGTGTTGCTTCTTGAGAGTTGTGACCCACATTTTAGGGTACTTTTTCACCTCTTCAATGACCAGTTCCACGTCTAAACCAGCTGCATCCATGACAGGCGTTGGCGGATGTTTCTGGGGTTTCGAACGCGCTTGCACCGCCCCACTCATCTATAGTACAGCGACTGTTTCCTCTCGGCAGCCGGTGAGATCAGTTTATTCCCGTCATGTGTGTGGCTCCGTCGTTTCCATGCACTACTGAAACGCGCGAGAAAATTACTCTGCGGACTCGTGATGATAAATAGCTCGTGTGCATCGCGCATTAAGCCGTCGTCACATGGGTCGAGGCATCCAACGCTGACGTGGACTCTGACGGGACATCCGAACTCACGAGAGACAGCGCCGGCCAATTCACGGGACGAGCTGGCTAACGAGATCTGTGCTGAGCGCTCCCCAGCAGTCGTTTCCGGCTTTAATTGGCACTCAAACCACGACGTTTAAGAAAATAGACGAGTGTAGAATAGCTGCGTTACGTCTGTTAGCGACTGTCGAAGAAGAGCGGGGAAAAAAAAAAAACGTTAAGAACATTCAAGTCAATGGTTTGAACGGCAAATTGCTGGTAGAGGAATACTTACATAATGCTATCCAGGGTATCTGAGGTACAAGTTTCACAATATAAAAACTTCCAATGTGCAACTTGCATTTATTTTCAGTCACATTGATATTTCTGGCCACTGAGGATACAGTCCTTCGGAACAAGAATCTCGGAAAAAAGGTTATTTATATAAAATAATGTGGAATTTTGACATAATTCTTCTAATAAATGAATAAGAAAGACTGGGAGTTTTCCAGAAAAGAAAAGCTGAATAACAATTTAGGACGAGGTGGAAACGAACCCGCTATCTTTCTCGTCACCTCCAGAGCTCTTGACACCACAAAGTGCGCTATAGCTCCAACATAGTAACTGCGACTCCGTATATAGCATAAACTGTCACTATCTGATGTTTAACATGCAGTGTGAATCAAAAAGCTACGCTTTTTATAGATCACCATTGTGTCGTAGAATTGAAGCGGTATACATCCGTAGCACACAAGTTATAACTATGAAAACACCAACTGCAGGAAGGCTGTATCTACCGATATGTAGTTTCCTATCATTTTATTATAACAAATGACAAATTAAACGACGCGCTGTGAGAGATCCTTAAGTTTGTAATGCTTTGAAACAACTGACATTGATATCACGTATTCTATGCGGAATAAAAGCGAAAAAATACGACGTTTAACGTCGTACAAAAAGGTAACTCTACTGTTGTGTTTGTGACGTAAAACGATGTCCCATCTCATTGACGTTTCTCTCCCCGAGGCAAAACTACGACATGCTAGATTCTTTATTTCACTCTTCTCACTGTAGCAGAACGTGAAATTCCATGCTGCTACGTCACCGGCTCCTCGTCCAAGTTAGTTTCCACGTACCGTGAGAGGATGGGTGTAGTGAGCGCCATGTGGTCATACGTACTGATCATGGAGACACAGTAGCGAACTAAAACATTATCTATACTTTACTTATGACTAGTCTCGCAAGAAATGTATCGTACTCATGAAAGTATCGAAGAAAATGCACCGATACCCCAAACTATCAGTCTACTTGCATTTGATAAAACGATTCGAAGAGATGAACGCTATTGGCAGCAATCCGTCCACCTCTGCTTTTCAATCTATCAACGACACGGACCATTAGTCGTGTTGCACAAGTTTTAATATAATTTCTAAATCAAGAAACTTTTTATCTTTAATAAATTTTAATATATTTGAAAATATTGATTAGATTGATATTTTAGGAGTTGTACACACACACACACACACACACACAATTTTCACTAGCGATCCTTTTTTTTTCGGAAAATACTGTGAAATGATCCAATGCATGGAAGAACAGTGTGGTTCAGGCTCAGAAAACAGACCATAAGTCACAAATCTATAAAAGGACTACTTTTTTTACATAGCTGCACACACAAATGCACACGTCATATGCAATACAGACATCTCCTTTTCCTCTCTCTTTACATAACCTTCTCCTCCTCGCACCATTCTCCATCAGTCTCCTTTCCACCTCTGTCTGTCTCCTACCACTTCTCTCTGCCCATCCTCCCCACTGACCTCCTCGCCACCCCCTCTGTACATCCCCCCATCTCCCCTCTCTTTGTCCACTCCCCTCTCGCTGACAATTTTCTCCCCTCCCAACCCGCTCTCAATCTTCGCCTCCTTCTTCCTCTGTCCATCTCCACACTCTCTCTGTTCATCTCCACTACCTCCCTCCCTCTCTGCCAACCTCTTCCTTCTCCATCCAATGCCCATCACCTGCTCCCCATCTCTTAGTACATCATCCTCCACTTTCTCTCTGTTCAGCTTCTCCTCGCCCCTCTCTCTGGCCATATCCTCCACCTCTGCTCTTTGACCATCTCCATGTCTGCTATGTACTCTGCCTCCTCGCTCCAGTGGTTAACATGGTTGACTGGCATTCAGGAGGATGACAGTTCAAACCCTTCTCCAGTCATTCTGATTTAGGTTTTCTGTGATTTCCCCAAAACACTTAGTCAAATGCTAGGAAGGTTCCTTTGAAAGGGCCCTGCTGTTTTCCTTTCCCATACTTCCATAATCTAGGGGGAACGATGACCTCACTGTTTGGTCCCCTCCCCCAAATCGATCAACAACCCGACATCCTCTCTCTGTCCATGTCCTTCATCACCCCTCAGTCACCACCATCCCTGCCCTAATGGGAACAGGTTCTTATCCTCACAGTACCTCTCCCTGTAGAATAGGTGCTATGTGTACCATGTGTGGTCCAGTGGTTTAGTGGGAGACGTGGAGTGTACACAAATCCTTTTTTATAGTACAAGGTGTTCATTCGTCAAGTATACTGGAGAAAAGAGGATAAGTAGAAATATGTTCTTTGCAGCATAATGTTGACATACATCTTAAGTTTTAGTAGTCATTTAGCAGAGTCAAGTGTGTAAACGATCTGAAGCTTAGAGCTATTTCTCAGGATGGGGCAGGATAGGGTTACGATTGTGGATGAGCCGTTATCAGTTACTCTCGGTTGCACAACAAATACATAAACTGTATTTAAGAAATTAAAATTTTAAAACAGTCTCTTAAAAAAAACACAATTGACTGTCTGACGGCTGTAGGCCTTATCACAAAAAATTTTACAATATTAGGACCGAATGCCACCAACAATAACCTCAAACAACAGACGGCTCAAGGCCTGAAGTAGAAGTCAGGAAAACAATTCCAAATAGCACATATCTCAACAACTACCTAGCTTTTGAAACATGTTTGCCTTAAAAAAACTTATTTTAACACGGCTGAATGCCTGATTATGAAAGAAGTGAAATTATAGCTCGCTTGAAGGCCATACCAACAACAATTAGAAAATTAAAAATATCCTTAAAAGAAACATAACAATCTAAGGAATCAGGACAAGCGGCTCTCAGCAAGTGTTCCAAGGGTCGGCCTGGGAATGTAACTCAAACATAAGATAAGGTGAGACAGGCAACCAAGAGCTGTAATCAGGTAACTGGATGGCAGCTCAAACTAGGGGCAGCTTAAGCGCCGACAGACCGACTAACCAGTCAGCCTAGCGTCGGATCAACCGGTACAACGAAGGAATATTTTTAGGCAAGGGCGAAGAGACGGACAGCACTACATCTGCAGAAAACAGACAGGGTCGAAGGAAACACTAAAACCAAGGTAGACCACCTAAAAAAAAATATGCACAGGACAATACAAGAGTCTGTCGAACTACACGCCGTGGCGGACAGCATCAACACGACGAGGAAAGGCACACTGGTGGAAAAGTACGCTAACCTCCAGGCCAGGTAACTGGGGCATTAGCGGTCACAAGGCAGCAAATACCGTTGGTTGCACTTTACTAATAATAATAATATTAAATTCAATGATGAATAACAAATAGAGAAAGACGGCTGCTATATTTCACCGCCTCGAAACACTTCACTCGTTGTCACCAGGCTCAGCAGCCCTGGGAGCAACAACCCGCCGACCAAAGGCGAGATCTCAGAACAGTTGAGGTTGCATTATCAGTTAACTCTTCACTCAGCTTGAACGTTCAGGGTTTGGTGTGCAACGAGGTCATCGCCCTCGCAGCTCCCCTTCCACGATCCGGCAGTGGCAGCACGCCGCCAGTGGCCTCAGCTTGCCCTCGCGCTGCACGGACCTGCCCGTATGCAACTCTTCCCAAATCCAGTACGTTGACAGCATAAAATAACTGCTCGTGCAAAGCCACAAGATACACAAGGATCTGCGAAAACAGTTCCACCAACAACTCACAATACTGAAACCAGTCACTGTGAAACTACACGGACGAATTATAAGTCGGCACAAACAATGGGAAGCCAGAAGCGGTCGGAAAACCAAATGCACATCGTCCCCTGCGACGACCAACCAATGATCGTCCCCACTCAAGTCAGCCACGGGAAAGATCCCAGTATAAATCGTCGACTGACAACTTATTGCTTCGAGGGACACACACACACACTCACAGGTGGAAGTTGCACCACTCGAACGTCACGGCCCATTCAACTAAAGCTCGCTGAGCCCGGTCCTTCGCGTGGTCGTGCACTCTCGCGAACACATCCTTCTGTCGGACAGTGAATGTGTGTTGCCAGCGGTTGGACGAATACTGACTGCGCGGCCCTCACTGCTGCTCCGTCCCAACTCCTATCGCTCGCCACACACGACGACCTAGAAATACTAGAGGCCAAACCAAAGATGGTACAACAGTATGCGCTATCGATAAGCGCTGCTACTGCCACTCACGGGCAGACAAGGCGAGCAAATGTAGCTGCGCCAGTGAACACACGAAGAAAATGAGACGCCACTATCACTATTACAAGATGCCAAGCTATGAACGGAATCAACCCAAGCTGTACATTAGGCGCAACCGATCTCTACATTGCTGTTATTAATGGCAAACGCTGATGATTTTGTTGAGTCTGGTACCTCAGAAATCAAGGTAGAGGATGTTCCTTAGTGGCTGGTATCTTCTTTCTGCAGCACAACTGCACACATATATTAACAGGGTTCTTTATTTACTTGTACAGGTAGCTACAGATAGCTACTGGTGACGTACAGCTCCTGCTATAAACACTACTCCAGTTGCCATACACTCTCGTAGCTCGTGATATGAACTGACAGACGCAAACTAGGATACTGGTCGTATGTAAAGTACACAAGCGGCAAGACGCAGTCAATACCATCGCTCCGCAGTGCCGATGGTACTGTTACCGACGATTGTGCCGCTAAAGCGGAGTTACGGACCGCAGTTTTCCGAGATTCTTTCACCAGGAAAGACGAATGGAATATTCCAGAATTTGAAACACGAACAGCTGCTAGCATGAGTTTCTTAGAAGTAGATACCTTAAGGGTTGCAAAACAACTCAAATCGCTTGATACGGGCAAGTCTTCAGGTCCAGAATGTATACCGATTAGGTTCCTTTCAGATTACGCTGATACAATAGCTCCCTACTTAGCAATCATATACAACCGCTCGCTCACCGATAGATCTGTACCTACAGATTGGAAAATTGCACAGGTCGCACCAATGTTTAAGAAGGGTAGTAGGAGTAATCCATCGAAATAGAGACCTATATCATTGACGTCGGTTTGCAGTAGGGTTTCGGAACGTATACTGTATTCAAACATTATGAATCACCTCGAAGGGAACGATCTATTGATACGTAATCAGTATGGTTTCAGAAAACATCGTTCTTGTGCAACGCAGCTAGCTCTTTATTCGCACGAAGTAATGGCCGCTATCGAAAGGGGATCTCAAATTGATTCCGTATTTCTAGATTTCCGGAAAGCTTTTGACACCGTTCCTCACAAGCGACTTCTAATCAAGCTGCGGACCTATGGGGTATTGTCTCAGTTGTGCGACAGGATTCGTGATTTCCTGTCAGGGAGGTCGCAGTTCGTAGTAATAGACGGCAAATCATCGAGTAAAACTGAAGTGATATCAGGTGTTCCCCAGGGAAGCGTCCTGGTACCTCTGCCGTTCCTGATCTATATAAATGACCTGGGTGACAATCTGAGCAGTTCTCTTAGGTTGTTCGCAGATGATGCTGTAATTTACCGTCTAGTAAGATCACCGACAGACCAGTATCAGTTGCACAGCGATTTAGAAAAGATTGATGTATGGTGTGGCAGGTGGCAGTTGACGTTAAATAACGAAAAGTGTGAGGTGATCCACATGAGTTCCAAAAGAAATCCGTTGGAATTCGATTACTCGATAAATAGTACAATTCTCAAGGCTGTCAATTCAAATAAGTACCTGGGCGTTAAAATTACGAACAACTTCAGTTGGAAAGACCACATAGATAATATTGTGGGGAAGGCGAGCCAAAGGTTGCGTTTCATTGGCAGGACACTTAGAAGATGCATCACATCCACTAAAGAGACAGCTCGTTCGTCCTCTGTTAGAATATTGCCGCGTGGTATGGGATCCTTACCAGATGGGATTGACGGACGACGTCGAAAGGGTGCAAGAAAGGGCAGCTCGCTTTGTATTATCACGTAATAGGGGAGAGAGTGTGGCAGACATGATACGCGAATTGGGATGGAAGTCATTAAAGCAAAAACATTTTTCGTTGCGGCGAGATCTATTTACGAAATTTGTCACCAACTTTCTCTTCCGAATGAGAAAATATTTTGTTGAGCCCAACCTACATAGGTAGGAATGATCATCAAAATAAAATAAGAGAAATCAGAGCTCGAACAGAAAGGATTAGGTGTTCGTTTTTGCGCGCGCTGTTCGGGAGTGGAATGGTAGAGAGATAGTATGACTGTGGTTCTAAGAACCCTCTGCCAAGAACTTACATGTGAAGTGCAGAGTAGTCATGTAGTTGTAGATGTAGATGTAGATACTGACTGAGCTAGTGGCTGAGCTAGTAACTGTGAGACTGAGACTGAGCTACTGACTGAGACGCAGGCCCTCCGGTCAGCAGGGAGGATCTAAATACTTGCGGTCAAGAGGGTGTTGGAGGCACGTTGCTACCGAGTCTGCCCTTGGCCTCTCTCCTGATAGGCGTCCTTGATCCAGCGCCTACTATCGATCTTCTTGCTACGTCTTTGGAGACCAGTGTGTTGGCGCTAGCTTACGCCAGCACATATTTCGTGCAGCAGCCTATGATGTAACCAGGACGTTAGGTTGCGAGTGACACAGTTAATAATTGAATGAAAAAATTGGTAGATTTTGCATAGATGTTGGTTTAAAGGTACAAAAGGTACTTGCGGTGTAGATAAAGAAGTGCTTGTGCTGCATTCTGGCTTTGAAATTTGCATATGTTGTGGTTGTGTAGCAAGAAAAGCTACATTTTTTCATCATAGTGTAAAAACCATGATTTGACATAATATAAACATAGCAAACAAAAGATTGATTGGGATATGTGAGTAAATTAATTGTGTTATTATCTCACTGTGGCATGAATATTATTCCAATTTAAGTATTAATTTAAAGACAACAGGAATTGATTAACTGTTGCACAATTCCACTGTTAACCATTGTTCTTCTTATATATTTTTCATACTAAATTAACAATCTCAGTCCATACATTATAGTCCATAACATATGTAATTCACATCTGTATCTCCTGGTAGAAATTGTCCCTAAACCTTAGAAGTATGAGGGCTTATTCACTGGATAAGAAAACGGTCACCTCACAACTAACAACAGCTTCAAAGTGTTGTGGCACAGACTATGCAAAGTTCAATATAGGATACATAGGCATCTCAAGCTAGTTAGTCGCAATGGGCGGATATGGCCCCTCACCTTTGTACCACATTACAAGTTGTAAGTAGGGTGTTTAGGTTTTTTTTAATTGGTAACGCCGCCACCACATAGCGCTCTGTATGAAAATCACTGGCTGTGCCATGTGCAGTCTGTGGCTGGTTGGCATTGTTGTAATACTCGCCATTGTAGTGTTGGGCAGCGGCAGCTGGATGCTAACAGCGCGTAGCGTTGTGCAGTTGGAGGTGAGCCGCCAGCAGTGGTGGACGTGGGGAGAGAGATGGCGGAGTTTTGAAATTTGTAAGAATTGGTGTCATGAACTGATATATATATTATGACTATAAAGGTAAATACATTGTTTGTTCTCTATTAAAATCTTTCATTTGCTAACTGTGCCTATCAGTAGTTAGTGACTTCCATAGTTCGAATCTTTTAGTTAGCTGGCAGTAGTGGCGCTCGTTGTATTGCAGTAGTTCGAGTAACGATTTTTGTGAGGTAAGTGATTTGTTAAACGTATAGGTTAGTGTTAGTCAGGGCCATTCTTTCGTAGGGATTTTTGGAAGTCAGATTGCGTTGCGCTAAAAATATTGTGTGTCAGCTTAAGCACAGTCGTGGATAAATTTTTCTAAGGGGCCGTTTCATATGTCGGCCCTTAGCCAAGGATACCTCATTGGAATCTTCTGATTTTTTCTTGTAGTTTGTGTGATTAATGTAGATTTTGTTTATTGCTAGCGCATAATTGTAGAGAGAATTTCCTTTGTAGTTGTAGTCTTTCATTGTTGTACAGTACAACTGTTGTAGCATGCATGTAGAGTTGCACCAAGTATTTCGCAGCTGCGCTTGCAATTAACTAGATATTTTTTTCTATGTTAATGTATTCTCTTATTTTTGCTCTTCAAATTGTTTTGTTTTTTTTTGTGTTGTCGTGTGAAATATGGTGACAATAATGGCGTGTGAAAACCGTAATACTAGGCTCCAAAGTAAACTGAGAAATGACAGTGAAGACGAAAGCAATGTGTTAGCGCCACCGAGTAATGAATTAACTAATGTTCAAAGTAGTAATTTGGTAATTGTACATAGGGAAATGGAGCGGGCTGCAAACAATGGTGTAGACAGTGAAATAAGTAGTGAACAGGGAACAATTATCGATCGATCAGTCGGCAACAGCTCGCCTCAGGATTCCGAAATGACAGGACACATTCTTGCAAATACTGTAGATTCAGGTTTTGCGTCCTCACCGCTTTCTCAAATAAGTCAAGACACATTTTCTGTTTTTCAAACTGCGAATATTGCTGGTTCAAATGCATTGCGGAATAGCACTAAGGAACATGTTTCAGACACCAGTGCAATGTTATTACAATTACTGCAACAAATGGGACAAAAGCTTCAAAAGTTAGACACAATGGAACAAAATCTTCAAAAGTTAGACACAATGGAACAAAATCAGAGACAAACACAGCAAAAGTTAGACGAGATGGAGCAAAAGCTTCAAAAGTTAGACTCAGTGGAACATACGCTTGAACAAACACGTTAAGATTTAACTACTGAATTACATAAAATCGAATCTAAATGTCAAAAAGTCTGTAATGACGTAAAAACACAAATTTGTGAGCATTTCCAACATATTTTTCGCGGCAAGAAAATGCATTACAGAATCACGAAGCAGCCATAAAAGAACTGCAAACAATTGTTCATGAAAATCTTGAGACCTTGGAAGCTAAAATTGACTCAGTTGCATCTACCGATTCGGTTACGCAACTTGCAAAAACTCAAGAAAACTTAAAGGACACAGCAGATACTCTGAAAATTGGTTCAGAAAAGGACATTAGTTCATTATCAGAGAAAGTAGTTGAACGTTCGGATCAGCTAAATAATTTATCTACGAAGGTAGATGATAATCTGAATGACACAAAACTGGTGGTCTTTAATGACACAGAAGAGTTGGAACAAATTAGGAAATTCAAACAAAATCAGAATCAAATTAATACGCAACACCAAAGAGAAATCCGGGAAGTACAAGATCAGCTGACACAGGTAACACAAGAATTACGTATTTCAGAGAACACTCGCACTTCAATACGGGAAGAGGGACATAAAAATACGGAACTGCCACAAAATAACAACACAGGGCACTTTGGAGATTATGAAAGAAATTGGAAAAGTACACCGAATTTTGAGATGGAAACGCCGAAACGACGCAACAATGACCGATATGCGACCCGCCGACACGATGATTTTGACTATAAGCTGTTCATTACTACACGTAAATTCAAAACATTTAAGAATTCTGGCAACGACATTCATCCACAAGCGTGGCTCCATCAATTCTCTCATTGTTTTCGTCCCAACTGGTCACTAGAGCACAGATTAGAATTTATGTGTGGCTACTTGGAGAATGAACCAGCTGTAAGAATGCGATCGGTCATTCACAATTGTCACAGTGAAGGAGAATTTTATCATGCCTTCCTCTCAGCATATTGGTCTCCAGCTACACAAGACCGAGTAAAACATAGCATCATGATGATGAAACACTTTGAACAATCTGAATTTTCCAGTCTCGTCAAATATTTTGAAGACATGTTGCATAAGAATCAATATCTTTCAAACCCATATAGCCCTTCAGAACTCATCCGCATTTGCATAATGAAATTGCCTGAACATTTACGGAATATTATTTTGGCAGGGCGTTGCAAAGACGACATTGAAGCTTTTCAGGGGCTGTTACAAGAACTGGAAATTGACACTGACAATCGCGGAACGCGAAAACAGACGCACAACAATTTCAGGTCATATCCGTCACAGTTCCGCGATGAAAGAAACAAGAACTGGACACGACATGGCTATTCTTACAACGCAAATCGTGAACAAAACAGACACCATTCATATGACAACCACTGGCAGAGTAATAGTTACAGAGAAAGATCGCATTTCCGTAGTAATGGATATTACACAACCAATCATAGAAACAGACAATATGGCAACCAGAACTATTATTATCACGGGAGACAGAATAATTGCAGACGGAAGGGTCCACCGCGCAGTGATAATTCAGGGAGAAATTCTCCACCACTTAACCGACAAGAAAGAAATTACAGGGACTACCGACATGCCGACAGAAGATATAATCATAACGACAGACCTGAATTGCAGCAGAACTGGCGAGCTTCAAACAGAGCTGGGCCCACTCGGCAAGGTGAATTTGTAGAAGTTAGGTCTCCTAATCCCAATAACGGCGCGCGCCAGCAAAGAGACAGACAATGACTCGCACCGCAGGCAGCCGCGTGCTCCGGCTGGCGCAGAGAAAAATAACATAGACGCTAACCTTGAGAAAAATTCCAGTATTCTTTACCGACGTGCACCGCATGATAATTGCGTCCAAGTTCTGAGCAAGAGTAAAGGATTGTACTACATTTCAAATGTAAAACCGTTTATTGAAAGATAATCTGCTTTTTAACTTTGCCTTTGCCATATAACTTTTCACTTCACATTTCTAGTATGCTTTGTCACACTGAGAAACTGTTAACATGCAACAATGTTTTGAAGTTAAATATCCAGTCAAGAACCAAGAGAACTTATTTAAACAGAAATTACGAATGCATTGTTATAGTGAACAGACGTCACAGTGTTATTGTGCGTGTACATTCTTGCTTGTTAGTTGCACGATTACGTAACGACTATAAGGCTGACATACTTAGAACAGTTACCAGTACTACTAATGAGATTTTAATGCAACATTTTGGTTTACTTGAAAATAAATTCTGGATTTGAAGTACTTTCTGTGAAATTAAAGATGACTTAGAATTTGGTTTATTTGACAGCTACACGATTATATCATGACGCTACTAATGTGTGACACAATTTACAATGTTGCTTTTGCGGTGTCTCTGTTTTATATCTGCACAGTTTTTCTGAATTATTCTGGAAAGTAAAACATGCTTTAGTAGTAACTTTGTGGCATAGCTACAATGAGACAGCCTTTTCTGTAGCACAACAATACGTTACAGTACAGTACTTACTTCATCACGGCAATAAGCGTAGTAACTATGATATCTATACGCAAAGCATTTCACTTTTGTTTGTCATGAGGTAAGTAAATTGACTTCTGCAGAACTTAGCTTTCGGAGGACGATATCTAGCGCACAGTTTAGCGCTACAGTACACGTATCTGAGTGATTAATTTTGTACTAAAACATTTATTTTTAAAGATATTTGAAATACAATGATACAAAGGTTTTCCGTGATACATTTCATTCCATTGCTGTAATCTGTAACACCTGAGGATATAATTACATTATTCTTCAGGGGGGTACACGCTTACTTTGTGTACCATGTGTTTGGCAAGCACAAGGAGCCCTAGCTAATATGGTATTTGTTTATACAACTTTACACATCGGTACCATATTTCTCTAACACATAAATTACACAGCTATCTGATCATTTAACTGAGAGAGACAAACATTTACTTTACTACATCAGTGACAGATGTTCACGTAATTACACCATTGGATAACTTCACACTTACAGAGTTGTATTTTGTCTGTACTTTGTGAACTGTTCATATTTTTTCTGAACCATTGTGATACTATGAGAGCTTTTAATGATGTATTTGGTATGGGGTCATGATTTTTAAAGTACGTTTGAGGTAGATGACACTTTTGACATGAGCACAGATTTTTTTTTAGGTTTTGAAATAGGAAGCCACGACGATTTCGAGATTTGGCTGAGGTTTTATGATGTTATGATGACGATGTGTATTACGCTGTTGTGGTATGTTTATGATCAATAGGCTGATGCTATGTGAGGAATTTGATTATGCTATGTATTTCTTATGATTAAATATTTTAGAAGTGTCGACAAATATGTATATGTGTAATAAAGCAAGGAATAATGAGTAGTGGTTAGGGACTCTGGTTTGTGCAAAAGGTTGTTGGAAACCAAGAATCGTACTTTAAGAGTTATGAAATGTATGTAAATGCGTGAATGTATTACAATGCCGATGAAAATTTTTTGGACACTGCTATATTTACAGGATTTTGTTTCTACAGATGTGTAACGCAAATTCTTGGCCTGTGAAATTTTTTATATGAGACTGCCACTGTAGCAGAAACTGGTGTCGTAAATATTTCGGTAAGAAAGTTAAGTGACTACCGCACGTAATGCGTCATGGGTACCCAGCTGCGCGACAGTCACCTGGAAATAAGCAATTAGTGTGTGCCTTTCAGAGTCACAGGTGGAGAAAAAAAAAAGAGCCCATTATCCTCGCTATTGAGATTCCTTTGTAGAAAGCATCGCAAATGCGACACACTCAAACTTGAAAACATATGATTATACTGTGGAGTTCTTAATTTATGATATTTACTAAAATGCCTAATAAAATGATGAGGAACATTTTACATCTATTGTCTTTCTGGTTGAGAGAACTTTTTTGCCTTTGGAGACGCCATTTGCCTAGTGAATGACGTTTCATATGTTGCTTTACATTTGCTCATTTTGTTTAATATATAGTTTCTTGCTGCACTGCAGCATTGGTTAAAGTAAAATTTAATACATGTACTAATATAAATATTTTCTGTCTACAGACCCAGTAAAGAATAATCTTATGGTGTACTTTCGGAAAAAAGGAGGAACACAAATAGACATTTCCCCTCACAGAAAATGTATAGTTAATATTTAACGATTTGGTAACTTATCTGCTAGCGTACGTTTTCGTGATGCATCACTCTAGTGTTAAGATGTGACATAGGTATTAAACATTTTTACTGTAATATATTTTCTGCTTCAGCTTTGTTATGTTTAGGTATAAGTTATTACATTTATTGCTGCTTGCTATGTTTACTTGCATTTTTTAGTCATTGCTGTTTGTGTTAATTGTTTTGTGCTGCTGCATTGCGTCGTCCCTTAGTTTAGCATCTGAGCTCAGTAGATTTTAAGTTAGCTTAAGAGGGGGTAGACTATATAAGAAACTAACTATGATGAATTGGAAGAAAAGCATTGAGAAGCTATAAGGAAATGGTTTGGCCAAGTGTACAGTGGAGAAAAACTATTTTTGAAAAAGGATGTAACAGAATACAGAAAGCAGGTTTAGATAGGACTTTTTGGGAATAATGATGAACTAAGGGAGATCTCTATGCAAAATACTGCAGTAAAACAAACCCTGTCCTTTCCTTTCGTATTATCCCTCTATGTGTTTATGTACCCTTGTGTATTTGTCTTTTTCCTGTCTTTATGTGTTTAGCTAATAAGATTTATGTTGTAGAATTTTTCAAATACTATGTTATTTTATTTGTAAATATGTTCAGACATTATTTATTGTGTTTTGTTTTAATTTTCATGTGTGAAGTTGATGTTTCAAAAGTTATTCTGATCTTTTATGTATGTACTTATGTCGTAATTTTTGTAACACTGATGTATTTGCTATTTCGATTCTTTTGTAAAGCCTATACTACTGCAAATGTTATCTGTCTTGTTATGTTCTTTAAAGATGTATTTTTTTACCTTTGTTATTGCATTCTTATGTTATAAAATTGTAATTGACACCAGTTCATCAAATTAAGTAACTTGTAAATTACATTTCACTGCACCCGTTTCTGTTGGTCATAGTATATGGACAATATGTGAGAAGTAGGGACTGATAGTGTTTGCACGTGTGTTAATAACTCAGTAAGGGACTGGATAACAGCATTGCTGGTTCTAAGGAAATTTCAAAAACAATTTTTCTGAGTGCAAAAGTGGTGGTTATGGACTTCCTATATTATCCGCAAGACTCTTCAATGGTGATTGTGCGCCTGCACAGTCAAACAGATGGCTGCTGGCCATCTCTACAAGGACTACAGTGGATCTACATCTTTGATGACCCACCAATACCATTATTTCTACAAGGACTGCAGTGGGTCTGCACCTCTGGTGGCCCACCAATAGTAATCTCTACCAGGACTACAGTGGGTCTGCTCTGTGATGACCTACCTACCGATAGTCTTCAACATTGACTGACTCTGCTGTGGCCCATTACCTGTCTGCATGTCAAGAGTCAGCACTGTCTGTCCGTTGGAAGGACAACACTACTTCTTCAAGACTGCTTAGAAATCCACTACTTCCAAGTGCATTTTCTTTTACTACTCAGACTTTGAGAAAAACACTGCAATTTTACTTTGATGAATGATCAGGACTGTCTTTATGGACTGTGAGAAAATTTTAGCTTTTGACCAACATTGTATCGATAAGTGTGTGCATTTCATTTCTTTGTTATTGTAATTATGAAAAAAATTTTCAAATCTGTATTGGCCACTGCCCAAAACAATTTGTAAAATTTTTTGTGGGGAGCATGGGGGCTATGTAAGTATGCTGTTTAGGAGATTTTATTGGTAACGCCACATAGCGCTCTGTATGAAAATCACTGGCTGTGCCGTGTGCAGTCTGTGGCTGGTTGGCATTGTTGTAATACTCGCCATTGTAGTGTTGGGCAGCGGCAGCTGGATGCTAACAGCGCGTAGCGTTGCGTAGTTGGAGGTCAGCCGCCAGCAGTGGTGGACGTGGGGAGAGAGATGGCGGAGTTTTGAAATTTGTAAGAATTGGTGTCATGAACTGATATATATATTATGACTATAAAGGTAAATACGTTGTTTGTTCTCTATTAAAATCTTTCATTTGCTAACTGTGCCTATCAGTAGTTAGTGACTTCCATAGTTTGAATCTTTTAGTTAGCTGGCAGTAGTGGCGCTCGTTGTATTGCAGTAGTTCGAGTAACGAAGATTTTTGTGAGGTAAGTGATTTGTGAAACGTATAGGTTAGTGTTAGTCAGGGCCATTCTTTCGTAGGGATTTTTGGAAGTCAGATTGCGTTGCGCTAAAAATATTGTGTGTCAGCTTAAGCACAGTCGTGTATAAATTTTTCTAAGGGGACGTTTCAAAGTGTTCCTATAGACTTTCAGTTCGTTTTTCAGTTAAAAATACTTAATATCTTGCAGACCTGGAGGTTCGGCTGTGTTGGATAATCAATAGGACAGTAAGCAACTTTATATGTGCCAAATACCCACTCACATCGTTGGAAAAGCAGAGGTATGTCGAAAGCGAATCGCATCATGCTTGCCAGTCTCTCGTCTACGGTATTGCCACTATGGTACATACTTTTGTGCAAGATAACTTCACATTTCTACGGTGCAGAAAGAATATTGTAAAGGCCTTTGTAAAAGTTCAGTATCTGAGACTCCGACCACCACATTTTCAGCATATCATACAAGACAGGCTTTCACGACTGGGATTTCTGTCCTTGGTGAATTCTGATTTTTGGGCATTATGTCATGGTTATAGGCATAGTTCTTGGCCAAAAGGTTCGTCTCCCAGTGCTGGAATCATTATCAGAGCCTGTGAAGACTCAGATAGCAGTACAGGCTCATAAACGACAAACAAACTGACGCTTATCGACGCAGTGACGGGTTCGTGACGTCATTAGTCTCCCTCCGACGTTCGTGGAATAGGGCTGGAGTGTGTCACGGAGCTCGTAGTGGGGAGAAAGTGGTGCTATTTGTTTTGCTGAGCACTTAGCCTCATAACTTACGTAATTTCAATACTTCCGTTCTATCAAAATTGTTTCAGTGCTTTCGAATTATTGTGGCCTCTCTGTACAATATAGAACAGTAATCCGTTGATCTTAATTAAGCCGTAGCGTGGAAGAAACGAATGTGGTTGGTAGTTAATCCCAGGACACGCGATCTGCTAATGGCAGTTTATCCGTTCTTCTCAGACGACATACGGCCATGGCGGCCGAGCGATTCTAGGCGGTACAGTCTGGAACTACGCGACCGCTACGGTCGCAGGTTATAATCCTGCCTCGGCCATAGATGTGTGTGATGTCCTTAGGTTGGTAAGGTTTAATCAGTTCTAAGTTCTAGGGGACTGATGACCTCAGATGTTAAGTCGCATAGTGCTCACAGCCATTTGATTTCAGACAACAACTGCTCTTCTGTTCCTCAAGACTGGAAGGACTAATTCATTTCTGTCGTTCTTAGGCACACTGAGCCGTGGCGGCTGGCGCTAGGATGTTCTGCTTACATCGCTGATATCGATATTCGGCTTTCTTGCTACCTCTGACTGCTCCACCTGGCGGGTTTTCCGGGTGAACGAATGACGGGAGAGTCTCCGATCGGCGTTTAACGAGCCAACTTGTGTTGAAAACAAGCCGGCGTCCCTAACCGTGGTGCATGGACCTCGCCGCACTCGCCGCCCTTGTCTTTTGTCGCTCCGATCTTTGGGCGCCTTGACGTGCAAAATTGTGGTGGGTTCGTCGGCTCACTCTGAACAGCTTCCCAGCTCGTAATTTGCAAGCTCCAAATTATTCTGTGTTTCTACTAAGAAGATTGTTGAGACTTACTGAGGCGTGGTTAGTTGCCGGAGATGGTTCTGAACTTGGTTTCACAGTGGCTATTTTAAAGTGGCTCATGTTCCTCATTTCGTTTCTCATAATTTGTGGAGTGTGTGTTTTAAGTGGTTTTCATGCAAGTTTTTACTTGTTTTAGGACACATTGACCGCTTGGGGACTGGTTGCCGTTGTGTGCGCACGGCAGCCGTTGAGTCCATGGTTTAATCATTTGTTACGGAAGGATTTGGTATGTTTATTTAACGTTGAAAGTGCCTTAAAGCAACTGCAAGTTATCTCTAAGTTTCCTTCTAAATTACTGGGAGACGGGTAATTAAAGTATTGCTCCATAAGAATTTGGGGGCATGCTTATTATATTGTTTCCATTTGCAGTCTATCTGTGCTGCAGGCCATTTGTTAAGTCTGCTCGTTTCCTGGCGTCGGTGCCGTTATGGTCTCTTGTCAGGGCCGCGCATTGTGAGTCCGGCCGGACTAATATATATATATATATATATATAAATAAAGCTGTGGGGAGTGAACGCTCGTAACGCCTGCCGGCCGTAGCGTTATTGCCTCAAAATACTGCTGTGGGCCTTAACGCTGTCCTCTAAGGTTAAGTGAGGTTTCTGTAAGTTATTTTACTGGTTGTCACTAGCCTTTCTTATTAAACAGTTATGTTAATCATTTGTGTATCTCTAATGAATGTGCTACTTGTTATTTTCTCTTTTTTAGTGATGTTGTGGTATTATATGGCTGTGTAACTTTGGTTTGGAAGTGTTTAGTGTTACTAGCCTTTGGAGATATGGTTAAAAAGGAACGATTGTTTGATTGATTATTCACCGTGCCTACTACCCATGTTTTTGGTTGCGGATGCAAAATATGATTCTTATTTGTGTTTATGCTGTTGTTGTTGCGGTATTCAGTCCTTAGACTGGTTTGATGCAGCTCTCCATGTGCTCTATCCAGTGCAAGTCTCTTCATCTCCCAGCGCCTACCGCAACCTACACTCTTCTGAATCTGCTTAGTGTATTCATCTCTTGGTCTCCCTCTACGATTTTTACCCTCCGCGATGCCCTCCAATACTAAACTGGTGATCCTTTGATGCCTCAGTATATGTCCTACCAATCGATCTCTTCTTCTTGTCAAGTTATGTCACAACCCCTTCCTCCCCCCAGTTCTATTCAATACCTCCTAATTAGTTATGTGATCTACCCATCCAATCTTCAGCATTCTTCTGTAGCACCACATTTCGAAAGCTTCTATTCTCTTCTTGACTAAACTATTTATCGTCCATGTTTCACATCCATACCTCGCTACACACCATACAAATACTTTTAGAAAAGACTTCCTGACACTTAAATCTATACTCGATGTTAACAAATTTTTCTTCTTCAGAAACGCTTTCCTTGCCATTGCCAGTCTACATTTTATATCCTCTCTACTTTTACCATCATCAGTTATTTTGCTCCTCAAATAGCAAAACTCCTTTACTACTATAAGTGTCTCATTTCCTAAACTAATTCCCTGAGCATCACCCAACTTAATTCAACTACATTCCATTATTCTCGTTTTCTTTTTGTTGATGTTCATCTTACATCCTCCTTACAAGACACTGTCCATTCCATTCAACTGCTCTTCCAAGTCCTTTGCTTTCTCTGACAGAATTACAATGTCATCGGCGAACCTCAAAGTTTTTATTTCTTCTCCATGAATTTTAATACCTACTACGAATTTTTCTATTTCCTTTATTGCTTGCTCAATATATAGATTGAA
This sequence comes from Schistocerca gregaria, assembly GCF_023897955.1. Taxonomy (NCBI): domain Eukaryota; kingdom Metazoa; phylum Arthropoda; class Insecta; order Orthoptera; family Acrididae; genus Schistocerca; species Schistocerca gregaria. The sequence goes on from NC_064924.1 coordinate 39,673,268, forward strand.
TAACATCGGGGAGAGGCTACAACCCTGTCTCTCCCTTCCAAGCCACTACTAAACTTTAATGTCCCTCGACTCTTATAACTGCCATTTGGTTCCTGTACAAATTGTAAATAGCCTTACGCTCTCTGTATTTTACCCCTGTCACCTTTAGAATTTGAAAGAGAGTATTCCAGTCAACACTTTCAAAAGTTTTCTCTGTGTTTACCAATGCTAGAAACTAGATTTGCCTTTTCTTAATCTATTTTCTAATATAAGTCGAAGAGTCAGTATTGCCTCACTTGTTCCAATATTTCTACGGAATCCAATCTGATCTTCCCCGAGGTATCCTCTACCAGTTTTCCATTCGTGTGTAAAGAATTCGCGTTATTATTTTGCAGCTGTGACTTATTTCACCTGTCTCTTACGTCTTGCTTACAAGATGGTAGAGTTTTGTCAGGACTGGCTCTCGCAAGGCTTTCAGTAATTCTAATGGAATGTTGTCTACTCCCGAGGCCTTGTTTCGACTCAGGTCTTTCAGTCCTCTGTCAGACTCTTCACGCAGTATGATATCTCCCATTTTAACTTCATCTACATCCTCTTCCATTTCCATAATATTGTCTACAAGTACATCGCCCTTGTATAGACCCTCTATATACTCCTTCCACATTTCTGCTTTCACTTCTTTCCTTAGAACTGGATTTCCATCTGAGCTCTAGATATTCATACAGGTAGTTCTCTTTCCTCAAAAGGTCTCTTTAATTTTCCTGTAGGCAGTAGCTGTCTTACCCCTAGTGAGATAAGCCTCTACATCCTTACATTTGTCCTCTAGCCGTCCCTGCTTAGCCATTTTGCACTTCCTGTCGATCTCATTTTTGAGACGTTTGTATTCCTTTTTGCGTGCTTCATTTACTGCATTTTTATATTTTCTCCTTTCATCAATTAAATTCAATATTTCTTCTGTTACCCAAGGATTTCCACTAGTCCTCGTGTTTTTACCTGCTTGATCCTCTGTTGTCTTCACTACTTCATCCCTCAGAGATACCCATTCTTCTTCTACTGTGTTTTTCCCCCATTCCTGTCAATTGTTCCCTTATGGTTTCCCTGAAACTCTGTACAACCTCTCGTTTAATCAGTTTGTCCAGGTGCCATCTCCTTAAATTCCACCTTTTTGCAGTTTCTTCAGTTTTAATCTACATTTCATAACCAATAGGTTGTGGTCAGAGTCCACGTTTGCTCTTGAAATGTCTTACATTTTAATACCTGGTTTCTGAATCTGTCTTACCAATATGTAATCTATCTGATACCTGCTAGTATTTCCAGGATTCTTCCATGTATACAGCCTTCTTTTATGATTCTTGAACCACGTGTTCGGTATGATAAAGTTATGCTCTGTGCAAAATTCTACCAGACGGCTTCCTCTTTCATTTCTTTCCCCCAATCCATATGCACCTACTATGTTTCCTTCTCTCCCTTTTCCTACTCTCGAATTCGTCACCCGCGACTATTAAATTTTCGTCTCCCTTCACTACCTGAATAATTTCTTTTATCTCATAATACATTTCATCAATTTCTTCGTCGTCTGCAGAGCTAGTTGGCACATAAACCTGTACTACTGTAGTAGGCGTGGGCTTCGTGTCTGTCTTGGCCACAATAATGCGTTTACTGTGCTGTTTGTAGTAGCTTACCAGCAATGGTTTTTTTATTCATTATGAAACCTACTTCTGCATTAACTTTATTTGATTTTGTATTTATAACCCTGTATTCACGTGACCAAAAATCTATTTCCCCCTGCCACCGAACGTCACTAATTTCCACTATATCTAACTTTAACCTATCCATTTCCCTTTTTAAATTTTCTAACCTACCTGCCCGCTTAAGGGATCTGACATTCCACCCTCCGATCCGTAGAACGCCAGTTTTCTTTCTCCTGATAACGACGTTCTTCTGAGTAGATCCCTCCTGGAGATCCGAATGGAGGACTATTTTACCTCCGGAATATTTTACCCAAGAGGACGCCATCATCATTTAACCATACAGTAAAGCTGGATGCCCTCGGGAACAATTATTGCTGTAGTTTCCCCTTGCTTTCAGCCGTTTTCAGTACCAGCACAGCAAGGCCGTTTTGGTTAATGTTACAAGGCCAGATCAGTCAATCATCCAGACTGTTGCCCCTGCAACTACTGAAAAGGCTGCTGTCCCTCTTCAGGAACCACACGTTTGTCTGGCCTCTCAACAGATACCACTCCGTTGTGGTTGCACCTACGGTACGGCTATCTGTATCGCTGAGGCACGAAAGCCTGCCCACCAACGGCAAGGTCCATTGAAGTGAAAAGTTGTATATTGCATCAGGAAGAGTGCAAAAGTCCGAATTCAAGTTTAAAATAAAATCTGTTCGAGTCAAATCAAAACTGGAAAAGAACCACAAGCTTGTCCATCACCAGTGGTCCTTGGCTTCCTATTTTCTTTAAATAACTGTCGTGAGATTGTAATTGTGATTTTATAAAGAATTGAGTAGTACCACGGTTCATCCACTTGAACTCATGTGCTAGGACTTGTACATAGGATACAGAACAACAGTTTGACCAAAAGTGTAGGACTGAAAGACAGCATTAAAAGAAGGAAATTGAGCGTAGGAACTAGGGGTCACAGTGAAATATTAACGGATGTGGTGAGGTTGAACATTTCCTTACGTTAATTGAGCTGTGGCAAATTGATATATAAGAGCATCCATATTTTTTATTTACTTTCAGACTTCTAATGCAAATTGAAACATGGATATCTGATTGTTTTCATTGCTAAAGAAGTGATTTGTGGTACGGCAGATAATTATGTTACACGTGTATCTGATAATATAAGTTTTCTGTTTCTCATCGTAACAACTAGTTAGTGCAAATCTTTTGTTTACGTATACATTTTCTATGAATTATAATTCATTTTCAGTAAAGATGTCTATGTGTCAGATTTCAGTTACATTCCTGAAGGGCCGAAAATATGCAGCTGTGACCCCATAGTTCCTATACGTAAATTTCTTTGTTTGATACGGTCTTACTGCCCTAGACTTTGGTCAAATAACTTTTCCGCAGACGGTATACAACTGCTGTGGCGAGAGGCGGGCGTATACCCTTTGCAGTGCTTAAATTTGTGAGCCTTTGTAGTTAGTTTGAAAACCGTTCCGATAGCGTGTCTTCTCAGTACTGTGCTGATGCGATCTATGACAGTTTTCGCGATTTGGAGGAAAACTTTCGCTTGATTCTTTTTTTTTTTTCACTTCGATTTCCAGATGTTACTGGCCTTGTTTAGGTTTGCACTGCTATATGAATGTAACCTCTGATGTCTCCAGCACTGGAAGGCGAAACGCTAGGCAGAGAAATATGCCTAGCACTATGGCCCAGTGCAGTGCCCATAAAACGAAAATCGCCGAAAACGGAGACGCATTCGTGCAGCTGTAGCTAGACAGAAAAATGAAATGTGCTTTCTTATTTCAGATGAATTCATCAGGAGAGCGGATGAGAAGAGAGACTGGTCCCTGAAGCAGCACCGCTACACCTCGGACGAGAGCAAGAGGCCGCCAGCCAACCACTACGCCGACGACTTGTTCGGAGTGGCGGGCTCCTTCAAGAAGCTCTCAGTAGACTGACGCTGTCACAGTTCTTTTGTAGATTCTGTCAGCTGTGGACAGTTAACTATGGTACAAAGGGTGAACCGGGAATCCACCAACCAAATTTCAGAGTTTGCTTTGTGATAATTTCCGAGCGTTCTGGTATAATGGACCCGTGGTCTCCCATAATGCGTTCCGAATCCAAATATTCAGTTTGACGTTTTGATGCTGTTGCGATCTTCAGTCTGACAATTGGTTTGGTACAGCACTGCCGCTAGTCTGTCCTGTGCAAACCTCTTCATCCCTCCATACCTGCAGCAAATTACGTCCATCTGGACTTACACTTTTGTCAAGTATTGGTCTCCCTGTGTTCAAAAATGGTTTAAATGGCTCTGAGCACTATGGGACATAATATCGGAGGTGATCAGTCCCCTAGAACTTAGAACTACTTAAACCTAACAAACCTAAGGACATCACACACATCCGTGCCCGAGGCAGAATTCGAACCTGCGAACGTAGCAGTCGCGCGGTTATGGACTGAAGCGCCTAAAAGGTTCGACCACCGCAGCCGGCGGTCCCCCTGTGTAGTCTATATACACTCCTGGAAATTGAAATAAGAACACCGTGAATTCATTGTCCCAGGAAGGGGAAACTTTATTGACACATTTCTGGGGTCAGATACATCACATGATCACACTTACAGAACCACAGGCACATAGACACAGGCAACAGAGCATGCACAATGTCGGCACTAGTACAGTGTATATCCACCTTTCGCAGCAATGCAGGCTGCTATTCTCCATTGGAGACGATCGTAGAGATGCTGGATGTAGTCCTGTGGAACGGCTTGCCATGCCATTTCCACCTGGCGCCTCAGTTGGACCAGCGTTCGTGCTGGACGTGCAGACCGCGTGAGACGACGCTTTATCCAGTCCCAAACATGCTCAATGGGGGACAGATCCGGAGATCTTGCTGGCCAGGGTAGTTGACTTACACCTTCTAGAGCACGTTGGGTGGCACGGGATACATTCGGACGTGCATTGTCCTGTTGGAACAGCAAGTTCCCTTGCCGGTCTAGGAATGGTAGAACGATGGGTTTGATGACGGTTTGGATGTACCGTGCACTATTCAGTGTCCCCTCGAGGTGTACGGCCAGTGTAGGAGATCGCTCCCCACACCATGATGAAGGGTGTTGGCCCTGTGTGCCTCGGTCGTATGCAGTCCTGATTGTGGCGCCCACCTGCACGGCGCCGAACACGTATACGACCATCATTGGCACCAAGGCAGAAGCGACTCTCATCGCTGAAGACTACACGTCTCCATTCGTCCCTCCATTCAAGCCTGTTGCGACACCACTGGAGGCGGGCTGCACGATGTTGGGGCGTGAGCGGAAGACGGCCTAACGGTGTGCGGGACCGTAGCCCAGCTTCATGGAGACGGTTGCGAATGGTCCTCGCCGATACCCCAGGAGCAACAGTGTCCCTAATTTGCTGGGAAGTGGCGGTGAGGTCCCCTACGGCACTGCGTAGGATCCTACGGTCTTGGCGTGCATCCGTGCGTCGCTGCGGTCCGGTCCCAGGTCGACGGGCACGTGCACCTTCCGCCGACCACTGGCGACAACATCGATGTACTGTGGAGACCTCACGCCCCACGTGTTGAGCAATTCGGCGGTACGTCCACCCGGCCTCCCGCATGCCCACTATACGCCCTCGCTCAAAGTCTGTCAACTGCACATACGGTTCACGTCCACGCTGTCGCGGCATGCTACCAGTGTTAAAGACTGCGATGGAGCTCCGTATGCCACGGCAAACTGGCTGACACTGACGGCGACGGTGCACAAATGCTGCGCAGCTAGCGCCATTCGACGGCCAACACCGCGGTTCCTGGTGTGTCCGCTGTGCCGTGCGTGTGATCATTGCTTGTACAGCCCTCTCGCAGTGTCCGGAGCAAGTATGGTGGGTCTGACACACCGATGTCAATGTGTTCTTTTTTCCATTTCCAGGAGTGTACTTGCTCCCACCCACTCCACACACACACATAAACAATCTTCGCTCCATTACCAAACTAACTATCCCTTGATAATAACTGTGGACGCGTCAATTCAACTGAACCCTTCCTCTAGTGGAGCTGTGCACTTTCATTAAAAATTATACACACCCACTAAACCTCCAGCATTCTTCTGTAACAGCACATTTCAAAAGCTCCTGGTCTGTTATTGTCTGAATATTTAATCGTCCACATTTGACTTCCGTACAATACTACACTTCAGACAAATACCTTGAGAAACAAAACTTAAATCATAATTTTTAACATTTTTATGCAGTGACAGCAACTGATATTGTTTATATAAGAATATACAGCCTACAGTTGCAGGTTAACTTTATCGTTTAACTAGGTTTACACGTTAGTAATAACGTCTTCTTCAGAACCTGCAAAAGTTTAATATTATAATGTGCTAGTAAATTATATTAGATAATGTCATCATACAGGATGCAAGGTGTAGTACCTACATAAAATATTATTTAAATGTTTGCCTAAATCAAGACCTGTTCTAAGTCAAATTTATGAAACTTGATGCATAACCATAAGGTTTCGTCAGTTCTGTTAAACAAGCTGTAGCTAATTCACTTTAAGTCCGTTGTATGGGTCTCGTCGTGCGACTAGGGATGCAGATGTTCATACGAGATTTGTTGGACAGGCTATAAAGCTCTGTAGTAGAATGTAAAACGTAGTCATGCTGGATACTATAATTAACTTACAATAGTAAAGTATAAAATTAATTCATAGCAAAAATGTTATCTGACGCGTGCGTAATAAGAGTTTGATTCTATACGTGTCGCGCATGCGCGCCGACCTCTGTGAAGCAGACCGCGAAGCCCTTGCAGTCCGCAGTCTCTAGTCACACGACGAGGCCCATACAACGGGCTTAAAGTGAATTTGCTACAGCTTGTTTAACAGAAGTGACAAAACCTTATGGTTATGCATCAAGTTTCATAAATTTGTCTTAGGACCTGGCTTGTTTTAGGCAAACATTTAAATAATATTTTATGTAAGTACTACACGTTGCATCCTTTAGGATGACCATATCTAATATAATTTACTAGCACATTATAATATTAACGTTTTGCAGGTTCTGAAGAAGACGTTATTACTAACGTTGAAACCTAGGTAAACGATAAAGTTAACCTGCAACTGTAGGCTGTATATTCTTATATAAACTTAAATTATTTTATATCCATTGTTAACTAATGTACTTTTTTGTCACAAATGCTTTTCTTGTTCTGCCTACTTAGGCCATCGTGAGTTATTTTACTGCCCAAGTAACAAAATGTATCTACTGCTTTCACTATCATTTTTTCTAATATAATTCCCTTAGCCAGCCTAATTTTACTTCCTGAAGTTTAATTCCCGTTCCAAATTTCTCCATGACTCCCTTTATTACCTCAATGTCCAGACTGTGTTATATCTATGATAGAAAGCAAGTTTCACTCCCTACTAAACTACCGCTTTCCTTTAATGTCGTTTGACTCTCACAACTGCATTCTGGTTTCTGTAAAAGTTCTACATATCTACATCTACATCCATACTCCGCAAGCCACCTGACAATATGTGGCGGAGGGTACCTTGAGTACGTCTATCGGTTTTCCCTTCTATTCCAGTCTCGTATTGTTCATGGAAAGAAGGACTGTCGGTATGCTTCTGTGTGGACTTTAATCTCTCTGATTTTATCCTCATGGTGTCTTTGCGAGATATACGTAGGAGGGAGCAATATACTGCTTGACTCTTCGGTGTAGGTATCTTCTCGAAACTTCAACAAAAGCCCATACCGAGCTACTGAGCGTCTCTCCTGCAGAGTCTTCCACTGGAGTTTATCTATCATCTCCATAACGCTTTCGCGATTTGCTAAGTGATCCTGTAACGAAGCGCGCTGCTCTCCGTTGGATCTTCTCTATCTCTTCTATCAACCCTATCTGGTACGGATCCCACACTGCTGAGCAGTATTCAAGCAGTCGGCGAACAAGCGAATTGTAACCTACGTACTTTGTCTTCGGATTGTATTTCCTTAGGATTCTTCCAATGAATCTCAGTCTGGCATCTGCTTTACCGACGATCAACTTTATATGATCATTCCATTTTAAATCACTCCTAATGCGTACTCCCAGATAATTTATGGAATTAACTACTTTCAGTTGCTGACCTGCTATATGGTAGCTAAATGATCAGGGATCTATCTTTCTATGTATTCGCAGCACATTACACTTGTTTACATTGAGATTCAATTGCCATTCCCTGCACAATGCGTCAATTCGCTGCAGATCCTGCTGCATTTCAGTACAATTTTCCATTGTTACAACCTTAGGATATACCACAGCATCATCCGCAAAAAGCCTCAGTGAACTTCCGGTGTCATCCACAAGGTCATTTATGTATATTGTGAATAGCAACGGTCCTACGACACTCCCCTGCGGCTACCTGCATTTTCTTCCTTCTGCCTTCACAGCTTCGTAGCCAACATCGTCAAATTTTTCTCTAAATCTATAAACGCTATAAAAATGGGTTTGCTTTCACCTAATCTATTTGCTAAGTCAAATCGTAGGATCAAAATCGCTACATTTGATTCTACATTTTTAGAGGACCCAATCCGATCTTCCCCAAGGTGAGCTTCTATCATGTTTTCCATTCTTCTGCAAATGATTCGTGTCAGTGTTTACTAACCATGACTTATTTAACAGATGGCTCCTTATTATTCGCCTCTGTCAGCACCTGCCTTCTTTAAAATAAAAATTATTACATTAAGGATATCTTGCCACCCTCCCCCTTTTGCTTTGTGTCCGTATTGTACTGAAAATATCTGGTAACTGAGATAATAAAGCGAATAAGCCATAACCACGTGATTATTCTGTAACCAGGCTCTGAAGATCATTGGTCCTTAATACCAAAATACTTGGGAAATTTCCTTCAACAAGGTGTGAAATATTGTCAGTGGTTCGGGTTCACCTAGCTATGTCTTACAGGTGTTGTTCCACAGGGACTAGGTCAATAACACCTCCACTACCTCACTGAATGCTCCCTGTAAATATTTCGTCTGTCTCTAATATCAATCCTGTGTGAAAGTGAAGAAATAATAAGAAGGCGTTTCACTTTCCTCGATCTTATGCATTTACTCATTTTATATTCCCTTCTGCATTGGCTACAGTAACAACAGGCTCGAAACGAAAGAAGACAAGCTTCAAGATGTTTCGTTCAGAGTTACCGCAATCTCATCGTCACTGTACGTCTGGAACTGTTCCTTCTTTACGTTGCTTAAGTGCGTTGAAGATATGTTTCTAGAACCGTATTGACTCAAAACACTCCAGTCTCCCTGCCATCGTGAATCAGCCCTAGCAAACACGAGAAATACTCCTTCGAAAAGATCTCTCTCTCTCTCCCTCTCTCTCTCACACACAAACACACACACACACACACACACAGACAGAAAGAGAGAGAGAGAGAGAGAGAGAGAGAGAGAGAGAGAGAGAGAAACAGTCCAGATTTTGCAAAATACAGAGAAAGCAATGTTTCACACGCACCCGCATACCACACTGAGATGTAAACTTTGACAGCAACTCCTTTATGTATTCGTATATGAGAAACGGTGCAAAGGACCCACGAGATGAACAGTTTCATCATAGCAACACTGTTTCTGAGAATCTCAAAGTATTCTTGCACATAGTGAAACCGCTTTGCGCTCTAAAGCTTAAGATCTATGTGTTACGTAACAGTTTTCTGCCCAAAATAGAAGAGATCACACTTAATGCAATCCAAACGTTTGTCCCTCACGATCAGATTGTTGGAGTAACTTACAGACGGCTAGTGTAGAAAGTACCACCCTGGTTTGTGATCATTTGAAGCTGAATACGAATAATTATAGGTCTCGGACTGTGTATGGCGCGTTCATAACATACCATTTCAAATCGCCAATGACGCTATTAAAACACTGACTTGGCCCTAAGGAACTGAATCACTAGTGATCCGAGAAAAACTGTAAACAACCGATGTTTCAGGGTGGACAATGTTGTTTGTGTAACATGAATCGATTTGATAACAGACAATCCAAATCCCTGATTTGTGTTCTAGTAAGTCGAGATTTACCTCTGCAGGAGGCTCAGCAAATACTACAACAAACACAAAATGTTAGGTTACTTAATTAAACTTTGAACAACATACAATTCCTAATTTGGGAAAAAATCCATGTCCATAGAACTGAGACATGTATTTGTTAATGTCGCTGGCAGTATCACTTATCACTTGATACAGTATAGAATGGCAGTCGTCTGTCAGTGTACAGTTCATTATTGACTTCGATGTACAGTTCCGTCTTGTGACACGACTCGCGCTGCTGGTTCTGGAGTAAGACGATGCTGTCGTCGAAAGCGATGATTCCACAGTAAGGCTGGACGGCACTGCGCTCTGACATAAGTAATCTTCCAGAAGCAGCGGCGTGTGGAAACTTCCGAAGCAGCGTCTACGCTTACGTCTTTCATTCGTTGCTGCGCCAGGCAGCGAGTGCCCTTCCTTGCGGTTGGGTCGTGAGGTACAAACTTGGACGTGAAACCAACTCTGTTCATGCACTTTCATATTAAATTTCTTCGTATACTATATTTTCTTTACCATCACTTACAGATTTTCGACTTACAAATTTAGTAATCGTAACTAAATTGAATATATTAATTTAGGTGTATAAACTGAACTGTTTAAAGGTATGTAAATTTCGTAATTAGTCGGTTAACATTGCTCGAAATAAAATAAAATGTAAAAAAGAATAATGGTAGCATCAGGAATCGAACCACAGCTGATGAAATGCCAGTCGGTGAGTTTTACAGCTGGGTTACGGCACCGAGACGCAAACTGCTCCTCAGAAGTTCCTCACACTCTATGCACAAATGTTTAGTGTAAATTTTACCTTTTCCTACAGCCCAATGAAGTGAAATATTCCGAGAAGTTCATAATGGCACGTGCCTGCTTCTACTCACATAGAGCCAAATCGATGAGAACCGTATCTCCACTGTACCATTTTAACCAGAATAGAATAACTGACAATGTTGTTTGATATTTCAGATAATTGTTTTGGTTTGTAAATAACCTTCCACTGTCTGTTTCGATGTCTTCAGTTAGTGTGTATCTATGGTTTCTCTGATGTCTGAATAAATGGTATGATGTTGTCAGTTCGTTTTCTATAAGAGATTTCGATCTGCTCTTGAGGTCTTCTATTTGGTTCCGTTTAGTGCTCACTAGTTTATTCGTTTTATTTCCCAAATTTGTGTGTCCGTCTCACTGGATTTATCATACAGCTCCCTCAGTAGTCTGTAGTACAACTGAAAAGTTACTTAGTGCCTCTTGTTTATGAGAACCATAATAAATTATACTTTATTTTAGTTTCCATTTGGCTAAATTGATTCACCATTCTGCTTTAGAAGATCATTTACTTACTGAGCGTCGACAGGCATTCCACGTGCCACTGATAAATTCGACTATTTCACTGTTTCCCGGGTGGGTAGTGTTCAGCTTGCATTGGCTTTTATACATTCTGTATACAAGTTCACAGTTACTTTAAGGGCACAATAATCAGTGTAACAAGTCTGTATCACCACTGTTGTAAACATCCTTTCACATACAGTTTTGAATGCATACATTTTACCTACCAGTTTGCGCAAAGATGAAGTGAAGAACATACACTTCAGTAAGGTGTAATCCTTCAGTTCCCGAGTGTCTATGCATTACTTGTTGGTAACTATGTCATGTAGCTCCTTGGAGAATTTGAAGTTCGGAGATTGGTCTACTGTTTTAATAAGCAGTTAAAATTACCAGTTATTAACAGATTTTTGAGGCTTCTCCTCAAGAGATAAATAACATATTCGTTGTAAAATGTGGATGCCTCTAAATTGTTGCTGTTGCCAAATGGCACATTCAGTTAAATTAAGGAGACATCATAAGAAGTAAAACGTATCCCTCGACCTGAGTCTTAGTCTCCATATTGTCAGGTTAAATAAGCAAGCAAATAAATAAATAAAGTGCTCTCTCTTAATAAGATAGCTGAACCTGTGCTCTCGTGACGTGCTACATCGATATCATTTTAAAACCAGGTGATGATAAATTGAATAATAGTAACTTCCTGCAAGAAAACTACATCAGCTTCTGTGTCATTGATTAACTATTGTAGAAATGCAATTTTTATTTCAGATTTGATTCTAATAACATTCAGACAGTGTTTCATGAGCTTGAGTCAGTCACAGAGAAGCTCAGTAATACTGAGTAAAAGATCGTTCTCTCTTTTAATCTTCTTGTGAATTTTAGACTGAGATTCTTTACCTTGAGGAACGCCACTGATGGTTTTGGAGTCCTTGTTTTTTTCTGTACTTCTTTACTTTTGAGTGGATTATGTTTACACCGGGCAGCCACAACATTATTTCCACCTATCCAATAACCCGTATGTCAACCTTTGGCTCGTATAACAGTGGCGACGCATCGTGGCATGGAAACAATGAGGCCTTGGTAGGTCGCTGGAGGGAGTTAGACTACATCTACACACACAAATGACCTCCACCAAAACAAACAAAGAAACCCCATCCGAAAACGCCATGAAGGTTCGACGGAACTGACCGGCCGACATGTCATCCCCAACCACTGTCACCGGATCCGGATACAGAGCACAAGTCACTTAATTCCTATAAATCCTGGTGAGGGGGAGGCGATGGCCTCTGCCACCATGTTCAGTTACATCCCAGTTGTTCCCAATTGGGTTCAGACCTGACTATCTGGGGACCAGTACATCAACTGGATCTCCCCACTGTGTTTCGCGAACCACTCAGTCACACTCCTGGCCTTGTAATATGGCACATTATCTTGTTGAAAATTTCCACTGCTGTCGTATATTCAGATAAACATAATGGGGTTATGTGGTGCGCAACCAGTGTGCGATATTCCTTGGCTTTCATAGCACCTTCTGCTAACTCCACTGGACCCATGGATGCCCTCGCGAATGTTCCCCAGAGCATAATAGAGCCACCGCCAGTTTGTCTTCATCCCACGGTACAGGTGTCAAGGAGCTGTTCCCTTGGAAGACCACGGACTGGCCTGCTGAGAACTGGTACGATGAAGGAAGTGTCGAAATCCACCAGACCATGCAATGCACTGACACTCTGCCAAAGTTCAGTCCCAATGGTTAGATGCCCATCTCATCAGCAGATGCCGATGTCGTTGTGTTAACATTGCGACATGCATGGGTCGTCAGTTGTGGAGGGCCATTGTTGGGAGTGTTCAGTGCGCTGTGTGTTCAGCCACACTTGTATTCTGCCCAGCATTAAAGTCTGATGTTAGTTCCACCACAGTCCACTGCCTGTGCCTTTTTATCAGTCTGTCCATCCTATGACAACCGATGTGAGTAATGAGAACTGGTCACCACACCCCACAACGTCTGGACTTTGTTTCACATGGGGTTCACCATGTGGTGATACGATCACCAGAGCACTTCTCGAACACCCGACAAGTCGTTCAGTTTCCGAAATGCTCATGCCATCATAATTTCTCCTCGGCCAAACTAAGATAGATCATGCGCCTTCAACCTTCTGCAAAAGGACAGCTCACTCTCTGATACTGCATGCATCGTGCGTATGTCTGACCAGCAGTAATTCATCACCAGGTGTTGCTGCTATCGCCTGGATGGGTTTATATCGACAGTTGGTCAGTGGTCATAATGTTCTGGCTTATCAACGTATAAGCCACCTGCCAGTGAAGAATATCTCTGAAGATGGCCGATATCAGAACCAGAAATGTTCTTTGAATCACAGATGTACTCTACAGGCAGTCTGCTACCGCTTTCCCATTAATTCCCTGCTTCTGTGTCGTAACTATGTCCATTGTCGTATTTGTTTTGTGCCTAGGTCGGAAACTCTTCTATTGGCACAAGCACAAATTGATTTGTAATGTTTAGCTAGAGCTCGTACTTGCTGTTGTGCATGTTCTGTTTTTGTGACTTGCTGCTACACGTGCGGTTTCTAATGGGCCTCTACCTGTTGTGGGTTGACAGACGCCTACACGTTCGTTTGTGAGAAAAAAATGGCTCTGAGTACTATGGGACTTAACTTCTGAGATCATCAGTCCCCTAGAACTTAGAACTACTTAAACCTAACTAACCTAAGTACATCACACACATCCATGCCCGATGTAGGATTCAAACCTGCGACCGTAGCGGTCGCGCGGTTCCAGACTGTAGCGCCTAGAACCGCTCGGCCACTCTGGCAAGCTGTTTGTGAGAGGTCCTACATTGCTGTTTCGACAGATTGTACTCTATTTTTCGAAACGTCCGTGTAAATTACCATCTTCGGACTCCCTTTCTGTATGATCTGCTCTAAATCGGTACGTCTTCGTTCATGCTACTCCCATCACACTTTCGAAGCCTCTCGTTCTATAGCGCACCGCCACAGCCACTTCAGGTATGAGAGGTGGCTTTTTTACTTTCGTTTTTGAGGGTAAAGAAGGAAAACCTGCAGGTGGTAATTTTGGTTCCTGTTGTAAAACCAAGCTAATCTGTCTCCCCGAGCGGCTCTTCATCAGGAGTTCAGCTAGGTCAGTTTCCAGGGATGCACGATGAATTCATTTTTGAAAGAAGATTCTGTTTGGGCAACTCGTTCTTTGCTGTCCACTTTCAATATAGATTAACTATGTTCCTACCTGTTGTCTGTAAGTAACAAGCACCCTGTATCCAAAAACAATTAGATGGTAGGGAATATTCTGCCTGATGTGCATTCCATCCGATTTATGTTGACTACACCATATTTCGCTACAGCTACATACTTGGTTAAAATATCTTTCAAATAACAGTTTTCAACCTCAGGGGACAAAGAAAACGTACATACATTTATTGCACTCTGTGTCAGCATTTGAAATTATGGCAGTGCACACCGAAGCAGTACGGTGACGAAATGCATTTTCGTCTCCATTTTCGAGCAGAATCCATTCGATCAACACAGGGTTCGACAGCTCCACGGAAAAACAGCAGAGTTCCATGTTGTTGAAAGCAGTGTGAATTTGATCTGACAGGACTTCCATAGCTTACGCGATCCAGTCGTACCTATGCAATGAATTCGGTTGAACGTTTCTGGATGACTTGTCGAATTTGGAACAGATCTTGCAGTTGCAGAAAAACATTGTTCACGTCTTCCTGATTTATCAGTAGTGGAAACTGCTAACACTGCAGAATGCAGAAAACTGTAACACAAAGACAACGAGTAAACATTTAATGGTCACACAGAACACAGAGTAGGCAACTACCATTCGCAGCGTGCAAACGCAACGGCACAGAGGATGTATAGGACGTCATAGGTGCATGATTTCGCAAGCAGAAATGATCACTGGGCCACGAACCGATATCTCAGCCGCTCTTCTAAAATACTTCATACTTTACACTTGCTCACCACTTACCGATCTGGTGCTGTGAACAGCATCGCTCCACAGTGTCCACGATTGACGTCGCATTAGAGCGTACGCAGTTGAAAACAGACAGCTGCGTCCATTCTCTGAGTGTAGCACGGGTGACCGTCATTTCAGCACTCGTCACCTGTTTCATGTTATCGTGGAGAGAGCGCTAGAAAACAAATTTTTGTCAATTTTATTTGCGTACTATTCCAATGAAACAGTGCACAATATTGCAGATGCCAATGCCGTGCGCTCAGTGTCTTGTTTCTATTCGCTCACCACATACAGTTGACAATAATAAACTTGACTCGTTGCTCTTAAGTTTTTATTCCGTACTGGTCGGTTCTGTCTAGGGTTTTGTTTTCCGCCTGGGTTAGCTCTGATTAACAGGAATAGGCAGCAGTTCTATAGATATCCATTTGGTGAATAGGTTCACTGCACGCAATCTGCCAATGTATTATCAACACTCCGACACTGTGCTGAGCCGTTCTCGCACCTGCGGCAACCGCATCACCATACCTTCGCATCTAAAGGCTATTGCATTAATCTCTGTTCTGCGTTGTAGGTTTGGTTATTGCGTTTTTTAGGCTTCTTCGTTGTTGTGAAGTTACTTTCACAGAAACAAGGCTGATTGAGGTAACAAATCGAATAAATCGTAATTACATCATCACTCTGTAACGAGCCACCAGAGATCGTGGTTCCCTTACACCAAAATACTCACAATTCATCCCTGAACAACTTCTAAAAATTTTTGAGTTCTGGTTCATCCTGTAGATTACGATTCTGAAGGTGGCACGAAGAAAATTTGCGCGTCGAAAAGTTATTTGCAGTTTGTACAGAATCCAAAGTACAGTTACACAACCTGAACGCCCTTCTTCTCACACATACCGTCTTCCGGAAACGTCTCATAATTGTAGGGCATGTGTTTTATTTAGCGCCTTATAGCTTTATCTAAAACACCATCCATTCAAGCGTCGTTAATTTTGAGAGTGCTTGATGTTTCCGTGAGTTTATTCCCTTGATGCTTCGCGTGCAAGTCAGGTTATAAGCCGATTTTTCTCTTATCGTCCTCGGGTGTTCGTATTCTTTCATTTTTTAGTGTATCTGTAACACGATTTGTAGCCTACGCATCTTCTCAGTGGTCAACGTCCACTGTTTTGTTGGTACGGGCTTTCCGCTTATTCGCAGCGTTCAGATCTCGATCCATTTTCTGGCAGGGTTGCCGATTGGCTGACGGCATGGCACAGTGACTTCTCGCGCTACCCGGTAGCGAATTCTCGCGAGACGACTAGCAAACAGTTCGCGCTTATTCAACTCTGCTGACCTCATGAACAATGCCAAAAGAACAGAATCATCGAGACGTCGGACGGCAATTTGCTGTTTAATATTCGCAGAATACCAGACTCCTGCCTAGGATCCTGTATGATTACTTTCAGTGAAGAGGTCCTGAGGGGGAGGGGAGGCTGAGACAGTCCTCAACGAGTAGCGCATTTTATAATGCGTAAGTTGCACCAGGAACTCAAATTTGTCCTCAGTTTGACACATTAATTCGCATAAAATGCCTCCCGTCGAGTAGACCGTTCGAGTGGTGCAGGTCTTTCGATCTGACGCCGCTTCGACGACCTGCGCGTCGATGGGGTTGAAATGATGATGATTAGGACAACACAACACAACACACAGTCCCTGAGCGTAGAAAATCTCCGACCCAGCGGGGAGTGGAACCCGGGCCCTTAGGATTGACAATCTGTCACGCTGGCCACTCAGCTACCAGGGGCGTACTGTAGCTTATAATTAAAGCTATATTTGCAATTTGATATGAAATCTTGGGTAATACACCTCCACGTCTTGGGAGTTATCAGTGTTATACCCGAAGATAAATAGACAAAATAAAACGTTTTCATTAAAAAAGAAAAGGAAACGTAGGTAAAAGATACGAAGAGGGTTGATGTGGAGGACATAATAAGAAAACTCAATAAGTGCTTCTGGAATGCAGGTCAGGCGAAATGGGTATCAACCGGTTGGCGTATGTGTTTGGCAGTTTGACACGTCTTTTCGTTAGCAGTCATATTATTAATCCTCGAAGCAAACAGAGCGGTGGTATAAGTTTAACGTGCGTAATTGTGTATTTCTATGGCGTCCTAGCTCCCAAACGGAAGATCTGATTTTAAAACAGCTGGTATAATCGTAATTGTTCTCATCTGTGTGCCATGAAAGTTTGTTCATCAGTTTAAATTTCATGAACTAAATTAAGCAAAAATGTTTCCCGACACTGCTCTTTCATGATATACCCTACATAATACATAAGAGCTACATAAAGTTGTAGATTGTAGAGCCAGAAAGATACAAACGAAAGTTCAGGAGAACTTGACCAGCGATGATGGCTTTTGTCTTTTGAAGTAGCCTTTATCAGCACCTACAACACAGAAAAAGGATGACTGTGGCCCAACTGTACAAGATAAATACACGCTCTCACAAAATATTTTGTAGTTCAGTTTGAGTTCTACAATTCAGTACCAACTCAAATGATTTTACACTAGTAGTTTAAACGTCTAGCGCAATGGCAGCCCAATTTCTCGCCCTGATTTACAATTACTGCCAGTGCTTATTGCTTATGTTACCTAAATTAGCTAAATATACACTAAAATACAGTCAATGATATCATGGCCGTCGTGCAGATACCCGTTACCTAGCTGCACTTTTCTTTCTTTCACTTGATACTCCTCTTACAGAAGTTTAATTTAATTCTAATTATACAATTGTCTTATACAGGGGGTGCCGACCGCGGGGCCGTATTCTACCTGTTTATCTCTGTAGTTGAATATGCATGCCTATATAAGTTTCTTTGCCACTTCACTGCACCTACAACTGTAAAATTTAGTAGTCATGCGTGGCATGTAGGTTTTAAAACATGTGTGGTAGATGTAAAGAAACTTTACTCTCCGTACATTCCCAGGTCCTTTCGTTTCGTACTTTCCGGTTCCAGCAGTCTTTGCCCTCTCCTTCTCTGCAACCAATCGATACATTTCGAGAAAATTTTCGTTTGGAATCGTTGTCGTAGGAGCGTGTCACGTAGTGATGGTTTTCCACGTAATTCGTAGCCTTTTAGCATTACTTCAGCTATATCTACTCGGTAATCAGCGTATATTTCCTTTCTCTGACCATGTACTGCGTTTTGAATACAGCCATATCCGGCACGTAAAAAGAAACTGTGGCTCGACTTTCGTTTTCGCGAGCATGACTCGTGATGTTTACATTTGCTGTGCACTTTTTTTCCATGCGTCAGAGTGGTCGAAGTACGGCAACGGGATAATATCGGGTCTGACCTACTTTTTCCCGGCGTAGAGCAGCAAATCGACGTTGCATGGACTCAAAAATATGAAACGCCCCTTTGAACAATTTATACAAGACTGTGCTTAAACTGACACACAATATTTTTAGCGCAACGCAATCTGACTTCCAAAAATTCCTACGAAAGAATGGCCCTGACTAACAATAATCTATACGTTTCACAAATCACTTACCTCACAAAAATCTTCGTTACTCAAGCTACTGCAATACAGCGAGCGCCACTACTGCCAGCTAAATAAAATATTCAAACTACTGTAGGCACTAACTACTGATAGGCATAGTTAGCAAATGAAAGATTTTAATAGAGAACAAACAATGTATTTACCTCACTAGTCATAATATATATATCAGTTCATGACACCAATTCTTACAAATTTCAAAACTCCGCCATCTCTCTCCCCACGTCCACCACTGCTGGCGGCTCACCTCCAACTGCGCAACGCTACGCGCTGTTAGCATCCATCTGCCGCTGTCCAACACTACAATGGCAGACAACAATGCAAACCAGCCACAGACTGCACACGGCACAGCCAGTGATTTTTCATACAGAGCGCTACGTGGTGTTGGCGTTACCAATAAAAATACTTAAACAGCCTACTTACACATGGACTCAAAAAGTCGGTATAAGTCCCCTGCAGAAATACTGTCACGCAGGCTCTATATCCGTCCATATTTGCAACCAGGTACGTGACGGGTGAGATGTTACATAAGAAACGAAGAAATGCCAAATTAATACTCCTCGAAGTGAAAAAGAATAAACGAACACTTAAAATAGCTTAAAACCGTTTTTCCCGTGTACGAAAAATTGTTTTCTAACAAAACTTCTCTCATGTTAATGGCTGTGTTCCTTTATTTTCCTGCTTTCTGGTTTCAATGTTGGCCAGCAGCAGGTAGACTGGAAAGAACATGTTATGAAAGATAGATTTTTTGCTGTGATGAGGTAAACAGCAGCCTAAGGTGCTAGCCGCGCGTGTCGAGGAGGCCTCACTGGTTCTCTGGAGGTCACGCCAGTAGGTGTGTAGCTGCTCGCCTATCTGCAGGTGCGAGCTGCGGTTGCGCGACTCTGTGGCTTCGTGAAGGCGACTTCGCTGCCCTCAGCTGAGTTCGTGATTTTTTCGCAAATCGGTGAGTGAGATGGCTGCAAACGCTTGTTGGAACTCTACGGTGCCGTGCACTTCCGATAGGAACCCGCAGACGCCAACAGGATTCGAAATCTACTCTTGGATACGAGATGTTTTGTATGTAACAGGAACAAGTGTCAATAACCATCGAAATTATCATAAAAAATGTATTAGTTAACAGTCATGAGGTGCATGAAGGTGCTTTATTCGCAACTACCGATTTCACGTCAATGTAGACGCATCTTCAGGCTTATTTGTCAGAAATACAAATCACCGTGTGAAATTTTTGAAATGGTTAAAACACAGACTCATAGTGTTGGCATTCAACAAAAGACAATGACAATTACTCACAATCGTTATATTTCCATGATACAGATGAAGTACTACGGAGCCCCAGCTTTTCTCAGGTTATCCTTCTTAAGAGTCAAATCCATTGGCAGGTAGTTATAATAGAATTGAATACATCCAAAAACGCTTTTCAAAATGTACAAAGCATGACTGTTGGATGATTTAAGCCTAGAAAAGTTAGGGAAAATTAATCATTTGAATGGGACGCTATTGTGGAGATAATATGATTAAATATTAATTAACGTCTATGGAAAGAACTATTCGTACACGGGAAATATCATTAAAAAGTAATACTTCAGTACGTAACCAAAACGTTGAGAATGTAAGAGATCTGAAAAATAGTTTCCCGGATAACACCCTGTAAGATATATTATAAGATCAGATAGACACTATCTATAAAACGTCAAAGTCCCATGTAATGTTCGTACTTCCACCGTATTGCTAACGTGCCGAAGTGCTGTAAGTGGTCCACCGGTAGGCGCATGGCACGGTGCCTAAGAGGAAAACAAATTAAAGACACGAACACCTGCAAGGAGGAAATCATAACTAGGAAAATAACCGATGGCTGGGAACGGCATTACATAACTTAAGGAAATCCGTAGTTTATTGTCGGTATAAAATAGAAAACAGAACCTAATACGCTTTACATCAGTACCTCAATGTTATAAGATACCAAAGGAGTAGTATTTGAGCATTATGCATTTGCTAAATTAGCGCTAAAATCATGTTTATAGCTACCGGCGACAATTCAGGCAATCAAAATTCTATAGGATAACGTAGTGTTTCAGTTCTGTCTGGTTATTGAAAATTGAACTTAGGGCTCTCTTAATGCCTTCATCGTATCTATTTCTTCAAAAAGGATTTAAAATTTTCCTTTTGTTTCCATAAATATAACATGCAAATTCTTTCAGTACTGCAAATAGTGACCCGTTTCTTTTAGGCAATCTAAGATAGCTAGTTTGGGACTGGCGAGGTTTAGGTGTTCTTCAAATGGCGTATTAAAATTGCGCCCAATCTGACCTGTATATTACTGAGGGTAGTCATTGTAGCCAATCTCATAACACCAGGGCCCTTATATTTATTTTATTGGACATTTTCACTATACCTGTATCAACTACCAACATTCCTTGGAATAAAGCATACTGGATGGATATTTTCCTTCTTAACTGTTATAAGTTTTATGACAATTTAAATGGTATTGAGTGTTGAGTGTTGTTAGAGTTTTTCACAATGTCTCTAAACTGTGGTTGCCGTCATCAGAAAGGGGTTTGTTTTGTATTTGCCACGAGACGAATAAGTAGGCATGCCGTTATTCGTAAACCCCCATTCGTGTTTTCTCGAGCTAGCAAACCACCCCATATGTGAACGACTAGTGACGAAAAATGTACAAATGCGAAAATTCAAGCATGCTGACGTCAGCTGTGTACTGTGAAACACTCAGAATACGGATTTCAAACTGTGCAGGTTTTCAAAGTACCTTTCGAACATCATAACCAGGAAATAGCTAATGCTTTACGTTACACAGAGAACTTCTCAGCGCAGCAAATGAAAGCTGGTCCTGTGCCTGTACTGCTCTCACGCCGACAGCGGTGTTCGGTCCATTCGAATTGACTTACGCGAGCACATTACATCTCACTTGTTCATTGCACAATAACATGACGTAAGCCATGGGGTAGCCACACCCACATACACAGATGGTGGTAGTGTCTCGTAAAAAAGGTCAGTGCACTGGCGGAGATGTTATTTGTACCCAGGTAATTAATACCTAAAGATTTACGACCTAATTATGGCGGCACGACAGGGATTGACAGACAACGGAATGGTAGTTACAGCTAGACCCATGGGACATTCCATTTCGGAAATCGTTAGGAAATTCAATATTCTGAGGTCCACAGTATCCAGAGAGTATCCAGGCAAGTGCAGCCGTAATGTCTCACCACAGACAAGGTAGTGTCCAACAGCCTTCGCTTAACGACCGAGAGCAAAGGCGTTTGTGTAGAGCTGTCAGTGCTAACAGACAACTGCAGAAATTAGAGTAGGAAATCTACTTACGTATCCGTGAAGACAGGACGTCGAAATGGCGTACATGAACTATGGCGGCAAACGACCGACACGTTTGCCTTTGCTAACAGCACGACATCGCCTGCGGCGTCTTCCCTGGACACGTGACCATATGGTAGACGACTAGAAAACGGTGGCCACGTCAGATGAGTCCCGACTTCAGTTATTACCAGTTGATGGTAAGAATCGAGTGTGGCGCATACCCTACGATGCGATGCACGCCGGTTTCCTACACTGGTGGTGATAGCTCCATAATTGAGTCGGCTGTGTTTACAAGGAACGGACTGGATGCTCTGGTCGAACTGAACCGATCATTAACTAGAGAGATTTATGTCCGGCTACCTGGAGGCCAATTTCACCCGTTCATAGACTTCATGTTCCCAAACGATGATGCAATTTTTATGTGGGAGGATACGCCATATGTGGGGCTACAGTTACTCCCGATTTGCTTGAAAAATATTTTGAACAATTCGAGCGTGTGATTTGGCCACCCAGATCGCCCGAAATTAATCCCATCAAACATTTATCGGAAATAATCCAGAGATCATTTCGGGAACAAAACCCTGCACCGGCAACACTTTCGCAATTATGAACAGGTATCTAGGCAGCATGATGGCAGAATACTTCTGCAGTGAACTTCCAGTGACTTCTTGAATCCGTGAAATGTCGAGTTGCTGGTTTTTTTTTTGTTTTTTTTTTTTTTTTTCATCAGTCTACTGACTGGTTTGAGGCCGCCCGCCACGAATTCCTTTCCTGTGCTAACCTCTTCATCTCTTAGTAGCACTTGCAACCTACGTCCTCAATTATTTGCTTGACGTATTCCAATCTCTGATTTCCTCTACAGTTTTTGCACTCTACAGTTCCCTCTAGTACCATGGAAGTCATTGCCTCATGTCTTAGCAGATGTCCTATCATCCTGTCCCTTGTCCTTATCAGTGTTTTCCACATATTCCTTTCCTCTCCGATTCTGCCTAGAACCCCCTCATTCCGTACCTTATCAGTCCACCTAATTTTCAACATTCGTCTATAGCACCACATCTCAAATGCTACGATTCTCTTCTGTTCCGGTTTTCCCACAGTCCACGTTTCACTACCATACAATGCTGTACTCCAAACGTACATCCTCAGAAATTTCTTCCTGATTTCTTCTTGATATTAGTAGACTTCTCTTGGCCAGAAATGCCTTTTTTGCCATAGCGAGTCTGCTTTTGATGTCTTCCTTGCTCCGTCCGTCATTGGTTATTTTACTGCCTAGGTAGCAGAATTCCTTAACTTCATTGACTTCGTGACCATTAATCCTGATGTTAAGTTTCTCGCTGTTCTCATTTCTACTACTTCTCATTACCTTCGTCTTTCTCCGATTTACTCTCAAACCATACTGTGTACTCATTAGACTGTTCATTCCGTTCAGAAGATCATTTAATTCTTCTTCACTTTCACTCAGGATAGCAATGTCATCAGCGAATCGTATCATTGATATCCTTTCACCTTGTATTGTAATGTATTTTAATTCCACTCCTGAACCTTTCTTTTATTTCCATCATTGCTTCTTCGACGTACAGATAGAGGAGTAGGTGCGAAAGGCTACAGCCTTGTCTTACACCCTTCTTTCTTGATCGTCCACTCATATTATTCCCTCTTGGTTGTTGTACATATTGTATATGACCCGTCTCTCCCTATAGCTTACCCCTACTTTTTTCAGTATCTCGAACAGCTTGCACCATATTATAGTGTCCAACGCTTTCTCCAGGTAGACAAATCCTATGAACGTGTCTTGATTTTTCTTTAGCCTTGCCTCCATTATTAGCCGTAACGTCAGAATTGCCTCTCTTGTGCCTTTACTTTTCCTAAAGCCAAACTGATCGTCACCTAGCGTATTCTCAATTTTCTTTTCCATTCTTCTGTATATTATTCTTGTAAGCAGCTTCGATGCATGAGCTGTTAAGCTGATTGTGCGATAATTCTCGCACTTGTCAGCTCTTGCCGTCTTCGAAATTGTGTGGATGATGCTTTTCCGAAAGTCAGATGGTATGTCGCCAGACTCATATATTCTACACACCAACGTGAATAGTCGTTTTGTTGCCACTTCTCCTAATGATTTTAGAAATTCAGATGGAATGTTATCTATCCCTTCTTCCTTATTTGACCGTAAGTCCTCCAAAGCTCTTTTAAATTCCGATTCTAATACTGAATCCCTATCTCTTCTAAATCGACTCCCGTTACTTCTTCTATCACATCAGACAAATCTTCACCCTCATAGAGGCTTTCAATGTATTCTTTCCTCCTATCTGCTCTCTCCTCTGCATTTAACAGTGGAATTCCCGTTGCATTTTTAATGTTACCACCGTTGCTTTTAATGTCACCAAAGATTGTTTTGACTTTCCTGTATGCTGAGTCTGTCCTTCGGACAATCATATCTTTTTCGATGTCTTCACATTTTTCCTGCAGCCATTTCGTCTTAGCTTCCCTGCGCTTCCTATTTATTTCATTCCTCAGCGACTTGTATTTCTGTATTCCTGATTTTCCCGGAACATGTTTGTACTTCCTCCTTTCATCAATCAACTGAAGTATTTCTTCTGTTACCCATGGTTTCTTCACAGCTACCTTCTTTGTACCTATGTTTTCCTTTCCAACTTCTGTGATGGCCCTTTTTAGAGATGTCCATTCCTCTTCAACTGTACTGCCTACTGCGCTATTCCTTATTGCTGTATCTATAGAGTTAGAGAACTTCAAACGTATCTCGTCATTCCTTAGAACTTCCGTATCCCACTTCTTTGCGTATTGATTCTTCCTGACTAATGTCTTGAACTTCAGCCTACTCTTCATCACTATTATATTGTGATCTGAGTCTATATCTGCTCCTGGGTACGCCTTACAATCCAATATCTGATTTAGGAATCTCTGCCTGACCTTGATGTAATCTAATTGAAATCTTCCCGTTTCTCCCGGCTTTTTCCAAGTATACCTCCTCCTCTTGTGATTCATGAACTGGGTATTCGCTATTACTAGCTGAAACCTGTTACAGAACTCTATTAGTCTTTCTCCTCTTTCATTCCTTGTCCCAAGCCCATATTCTCCTGCAACGTTTTCTTCTACTCCTTCCCTTACAACTGCATTCCAGTCGCCCATGACTATTAGATTTTCGTTCTCCTTTACATACTGCATTACCCTTTCAATATCCTCATACACTTTCTCTATCTGTTCATCTTCAGCTTGCGACGTCGGCATGTATACCTGAACTATCGTTGTCGGTGTTGGTCTTCTGTCGCTTCTGAGTAGAACAGCCCGGTCACTGAACTGTTCACAGTAACATACCCTCTAACCTACCTTCCTATTCATAACGAATCCTACACCTGTTATACCATTTTCTGCTGCTGTTGATATTACCCGATACTCATCTGACCAGAAATCCTTGTCTTCCTTCCACTTCACTTCACTGACCCCTACTATATCTAGATTGAGCCTTTGCATTTCCCTTTTCAGATTTTCTAGCATTCCTACCACGTTCAAGCTTCTGACATTCCACGCCCCGACTCGTAGAACGTTATCCTTTCGTTGATTATTCAATCCTTTTCTCATGGTAACCTCCCCCTTGGCAGTCCCCTCCCGGAGATCCGAATAGGGGACTATTCCGGAATCTTTTGCCAATGGAGAGATCATCATGACACTTCTTCAACTACAGGCATGTCCTGTGGATACACATTACGTGTATTTAATGCAGTGGCTTCCATTGCCTTCTGCATCCTCATGTCGTTGATCATTGCTGATTCTTCCGCCTTCAGGGGCAATTTCCCACCCCTAGGACAAGAGAGTGCCCTGAACCTCTATCCGCTCCTCCGCCCTCTTTGAAAAGGCCGTTGGCAGAATGAGGCTGACTTCTTAGGCCGGAAGTCTTCGGCCGCATATGCTGATTATTTATCAAAATTTAGGCAGTGGCGGGCATCGAACCCGGGACCAAAGACGTTTTTGATTATGAATCAAAGGCGCTGCCCTACAGCGGACAAAAGGAGATGCTGCACGATGTTAGGAGCTATGCCATGACTTTTGTCACCTTAACGTATCTCGTACATACTATAAAACAGACAAGAACGGACATGCGTAAGTTGTAGCTCGGTGGAGCACCTACTGAACGATAGGCTTAATAAAGAGTGGTGATCTGTGCAACTGTTGAGTGAAAGTTCCATTGTCGGCAGAACTGGGTCACAACCTCTGTTGAGCGAGAGAGTTCAAGGTATTGTGGCACACTTCAGAACCATCGCATGTTCAACACGTAGAGGTGGAGGTTGTCGAACAACCGTAGGCTGATGAAGGCAAAAACGCAAATTCAGTATATCCAATAAAGAAGCAATGTAAGCTCGCTTGCCGTCTAAGGTTCTCGAAACAAAAAATGTTGAGTAAAGTTAGCACCGGTAAGGACTCTGCTTATACTTGGGACAGCAGTTACCAGAGCGATCAGGGGGACTCTCAGCAGTCTCCGTTCGTGAAACCAACGAACGAAGAACGTAGCCGTGGTCACAGGGGGCAAAAAATCTTGCAGAAAGCTCCACGTGAGAAACCAGTTACATCGGAATAGGACGAAAGCGATGACCGCGCTTCAGCTCTGCCCCAGGGTTCGCGGCGGCACCCTCACAGCGAAGGCCACGAGCAAAACAAAACACGACAGGCTGCTGCAAGGTCCGGGACGGTGCGCACGAGAAGTACGGCCCCTGCAACGAATGGCAGTCGGCTTGCCCGCCACACTTCGTTTACGCTCGGCTCTACGCAAGGCCCACGAGAAATGACGTAATGGAAAATGCGCCCACTGAAGGTCGTAACCTTGTCGTGTGCTATCGAGAGCATGCATACATCAAAACGTGCGGTCGAGAATTATTAAATTCGTCTGAAACAGATACTCGCTCACCGCCGGAGGTCACTGCCAGCAATTGTAGCCCAGCAGTGTTGCGCGCTGTGAGGTACGCGCCACGGCCTGTGTTTCTCGTAGGACTCGGGTCCGAAATAGGAAAGCTCACTACCAACTGTCTGGGCGAAAGCGTGTAGAGGGGAGAGAGCAGGAGCAGACGTTGAACTTACATCTTAATAAGTCTTCCTGTTTCACATATGTGCCCTGTAGTGCATCGGTATGATTTAGTTCTTACGACTCTCAGCATAATTAAAATTGAAAGTTCCGCTCAACTACTGTTAAATGAGTTGTAGCCCTTTTACAAGATGTGAGCACCGATAAAATCGTGTACCTGTCAGGTTTAAAACTCTTTTAAATGTCGACCAAGAATCCAAGTGCGGGATCGCAATGGTAGTCAACCAAAAGTTAGATTTTAAAAAATGTCTCCGGATTCCCGAATGGACGTGGAGTAGCCTTTACTGCGGAAGCCGTGCAGTTTGTTAATGTTTAGGTTCCTTCACGAAGAGACAATAGACGAGCTCGTAACCGGTTTTCTAACGTGTAATCACCACTGCAAGGCCGCATCGTCGTCGTAGGACTGGAAGGCGAGTTTAATTAATGGCCACTCGCGAGTAGATTTCCGCCTCCGGTCAGGACTACGGTTTAGTTCAGCGGGTATCTCTGACGCGTCTGACACGCCGATCTGAGGCACTTCGTTTCGAACTAACGTCCAGACTCCGGCAGTCGGATTTAGTCTTCCCAGTCTGCCCGCAGCCCAGATCCGTTCGAGATTTTGCGGTTTATCTACATCTGCATCTACACACATACTCCGCAATCCATCATACGGTGCGTCATGGAGGGCACCTCGCACCACAACTCCCTGTTCCACTCCCAAAAAGAACGACGGAAAAATGACTGCCTATATGCCTCTGTACGAGCTCTAATCTCTCTTATCTTACCTTTGGGGTCTTTCTGCAAAATATAAGTTGGCGGCAGTAAAACTGAACTGCAGTCAGCCTCAAATGCTGGTTCTCTAAATTTCATCAGTACCGCTTCAAGAAAAGCAAGCCTCCTTTCATCCAGAGATTCCCACCCGGGTTCCTGAAGCATTTGCGTAACACTCACGTGGTGATTAAACCTACCAGTAACAAATCTAGTAGCCCGCCTCTGAATTACGTCTATGTCCTCCCTCAATTCGACCGGACAGGGAACCCAAACGCTCGATCAGAACTCAAGAATAGGTCCTATTAGTGTTTTATAAGCGGTCTCCTTTAGAGATGAACCACATCTTCCCAAAATTCTACCAATGAACCGAAGACGACTATCGGCCTTCCCCACAACTGCCATTACATGCTTGTCCCACTTTATATCCCTCTCCAATGTTGCGTCCAAATATTTAATCGACGTGTCTGTCTCAAGCGCTACACTTCTAATGGAGTATTCAATCATTACAGGATTCTATTTCCAATTCATCTGCATTAATTTACATTTATATACATTTAGAGCTAGATGCCAATTTTTACACCAATCACAAATCCTGTTCAAGACATCTTGTATCCTCCTACAGTCACTCTCAACGACACCTTTCCGTACACCACAGAATCATCAGCAAACAGCCGCACATTGCTATCCACCCTATAGAAAAGATCATTTATGTAGACAGAAAACAACAGCGGATCTACATTACTTCCATGGGGCACTCCAAAAAAAAAAAATGACTCTGAGCACTATAAGACTCAACATCATAGGTCATAAGTCCCCTAGAACTTAGAACTACTTAAACCTAACTAAGGACAAACACACACCCATGCCCGAGGCAGGATTCGAACCTGCGACCGTAGCAGCCTCGCGGTTCCGGACTGCAGCGCCAGAACCGCACGGCCACCGCGGCCGGCTGGGGCACTCCAGACGATACCCTCACCTCCGATGACCAAGGACCCGCGCAAACTCGACACACCAGAGGGCACGGGTGACGGTTTACAGGGGCAGTGACTGGGGCTCACCGCAGGCACGTTTTATAAGAATTTTGTTGTTTGTAGTACATTTTCGCAGTTTGAAAGTAATGTACATCTTTGAGAGGAGAGAAAGCATGGCCATTGCTAGGAAGAAATTTATGGTGGTCGCCGACTGTTTGGGCCTTTGTGAAGTACAGTGATTTTTTTAATACTTGTAAAATACTAGACATAGCACAGTTATATAGTCACATCAGGTAATGAATATATTACAAGCAACATTTTATTGCTGCTCGCTACAGTGTTAGTATATGCAACTCATCCCACCGCCCCACCTCCTTCACCTCTTTCAAGACTCTTTGAAGAGGTCCACGCTTTTCTGAGATTATTTCTGAAATTATTTACGGTATTTTAAATGCGTCTGTAACTGTAAGAAAATGATGATTTTTGTCACCAAATGCGTTTGCTTTCATTAAAATAAAGGGTCATCATGGACAGTAAGGAATGATATTTGCAGTCTGGCTTGCTTTCTGCATCTAAAACAAATTTGCAACAAAAGATGTAGATGTTACTTGAGATATATTTTGTCTGACTTCCGCTCACGCAGTCGCCTTGAATGTTTTTGAGGTATTCCCTCGTTTTGCACTGTTGTTACCGTTTATAACACTTTGGTCCACAGTTGGTAGACTGTCTATAAATGTTTCAACCATTCCCATTGCACGCCCTATTTCTTACATTCTTCTTTCCAAATTGATAATCTGTCAGTTTTCACAAAAAATGTTCAAATGTGTGTGAAATCTTGTGGGACTTAACTGCGAAGATCACCAGTCCCTAAGCTTACACACTACTTTACCTAAATTATGCTAAGGACAAACACACGCCAATGTCCGAGGGGCCATTCGCACATCACTTTTCACAGACAACGTATTTCACGAAAGAGTTATACAGCTTTTGTCGATGTGGTCATTGGTCCAACCCTCTTTACTATTACTTGTAGCAACTAAAACTTGCATTCAGCTAAAAACCACTCATTCATCAGTGACAAATTTCAACTAACGCCTACATTTTGCTGGTTGCCATTTTAAAACTTGCTTCTTTTGGAAAAACAAAACTGAGTTAATACAATGTCATCTCGCTGACATCTTAATGCAGTTGCAGCTGCAATAGAATACTGAAACAGTGGTTTATCAATTGGGGAACTAAGGACAAATCAGGCCAAAGCTTATGAGAAAACGAATTCTCGGTATAAGTACAGAAGTATCCGTTAGGCCAGTGCGGCGAAATTTAGCGTTGACTGATTATGGGACCGAACGACTGGCGCGAGTGACTTTGCTGTCAGCAGCACATCACCTGCATCGCCTCTCCTGAGGACTGGAAAACCGTGGCCTGGTCAGATGAGTACAGGTCACAGTTGGTAACAGCAATTGGTCGTGTTCGAATGTGGCGCATACCCGAAAAGCGATGGACCCAAGATGTCGCTGTGAAAGCTGGCGGTGGCTGCATAATGCTGTGGTCTGTGTTCACACGGAACGGACTGGGTCCTTTGGTTGAACTCATCCGACCATTGTCGAGGGAATGATTTGGCCTACCAGATTGCTCGACAGGAATCCCATAGAACGTTTACGGGGCCCAGTTGAGACGTCAGCTGGTGCAGAAAAGCCTGCATCGGCAACACTTCCGCAGTTGTGGAATGCTGTAAAAGCGGCATAACTCAATATTTCTGCACGGGTCTTCGAACGACTTGTTGAGTCCATCCCGCGTCGAGCTGCTGTACTACGCCGGGTAAAAGGAGGTCCGACACGATATTGGGGGGTATTCCACGACTTTTGTCACTTCAGTGTGTTTTACGGATACTTCAACGCGGCAATTTTTTTTTTTTTATGGGGATGCTTCCATCTATGGTTAAGTAACGTACAGACAACCACGTTCACGACCATTGCAATATCAGAAAGCGATTGTGCGACAGGTGTTATCAAATGATTCGTAAACTCCGCTTTGCTTTCTGTTACGCGTAGCTCGTGGTTGCTCTTCATATTTTGACATTAGTGTCTAAACATTCATGGTGGTGTCTGCTTGTACTATATCGTGTCTCCCTACCACTTTCGCGCAACGACGCTCTGAGCGTGTAGAATTCAGAAGAGTTCAGTGAGACTAGCGATGATATAATCAAATGCTTAATCATCTCAGCGTCAGCTCCACTGCACTCCCTGTAAAAGAATCTTAATTCTAACTAAATATAGTGGAAAGAGTTCAAGGCTTTCCTATTTTTAGTTAGCTGGTAAAATAACGTCGAAAAAGCAGTTAAGTTTACCATTGGAAATTTATTCTAATCACAAAACATCCTTTATAAATTGCACTATTGATAAAAGGAAATGTTTTAATACAGGATGGTACAAACCAACAGCGTTCAACAAAAATGTGAACGTATATTCCCTAAATGGGTTTCCAAGTTCTACAAGCGATCGAAGGATGACCTATGCCATATCACATCTATAATCTAGGTTTAATTTAAGTTTCACAAAAGAGAAAACTATCAAAATGGTCTACAGTGACCCTCAATTATCTTTAATAACTTATCTAACTTGTCGTAAATTACAGTGGCTGATGTGGCTTCTCAATAACTATATAAAAGAAAAATCATCGCGTTTCAGATCTGTTCTTCAAGTGGCAAATGTGAACACCATAAGTTTTAATTAACGATCACCATTAGTATTACGCACAAAAGGGGTGTAACAGATGAGACTTCTGCAGTTCTGAGTGAAGCTTTATGCGCTCAAAAATGCGGCATCGCGTGCGTTCATTACCTTGTCGGTGTTTAGGCAGCGTCAGGGCGGCAGCGGCTGGCGCAGCAGCCATCCAGCTCGCCGTCTCGGAACCAACTCTCCAATAACTTCTCCTTTCTACAATTTACCGAAGTTAGTTTAAAAAAGCTATCTGGCTGTGTTTTCATCTGACCAATCAGGGTCTCAATGTTAACCTTACGCTCCGCCTACAAAAATTCTGTCTATCCAATGGGAAACGTTATACTTTTCGTGGTGGGGCAATGTTTTTAAAGTTTGCAACGTAACAGAGACGCTAAAAAGTCTCACGCTAAAACCTGCAGCTAGTGTGGTCCTTTTAGCGTTATCGTGAGATCTATACTGCTCTTCTGGAGGGCTCTATCTTTTAACATGGGCTGGGGAGTGATCCTAATGTAACAGACACGCGAAAAAGTCTCACGCTAAAACTTGCGGGTGGTAGTGGCCCTTTTTGTGTTATCGTAAGATCTGTACTGCTTTTCTGGAGGGCTCTAGCTTTTAACATGGGCTGGGGGTTGTCCTTGACATTCCTGAGACGCGAAAAAGCCTGACGCTAAAACGTGCGGGTTGTATAGTTGTACAGGTAGGCTCGCAGCGTGGGTGCCCAGCCCCTCTCTTTCCTAGCTTAACACGGTTCTGCTCTCGGCTTCTGTCCTCGTTTCTCCCCTCGGAACTGCGTCTGCCTCACGGTGGGAAGGTACGACATGCATTTAGGCATTCTTGTGTTAGTCTGTGGTATTCCATTTGCTCACTCGTTACTCGTATTACTTTGGTTAATTTAATGTCACAATTTATTCGTAGCTATGTGACATACTACTGGATTTGCTTATCACGTCAGGGTTTTCATGTAAGGTGTTGGATTTGCCTGACACCTTACATATCACGACTCTTCGAACTTAATTTTTGCACTGAATTTAGGCAATGACTGAATCGTTGTCTAAGTCAGTCAAAAATTTTCTAATTTATCTAAATTTTGTTGCACACTGTTCAGCCACATTATCCTGTTCTATGCTAGTTTGTAGTACTAATTTATATTTTTATATTATTCCACATTATAATTAAAAATGACAAGAGAAGAATATTTTTATACTGTTATTAATTTTTAATTATTTTCTTACTTTATTTAAGTGTGTAGTTTGTTTTTTAAGAAGTTTGTTATCGAAAATGAGGAGTCTTTCACATCGATTTTCTTATAAATATGGTTTTTATAAATGCAGTAATTAAATAAAATCTATTCCTAACACATTTTCTAAATATCATGTGCATGTAAAATGTTTTTGTTTCTAGACACGCATTTCAACATTGTTACACTAACAAATAAGAATTATTTCCTAGAATTGCTTTGACAAAGAGATATACAAACACAAGTATTGGGATATTATCCTAACAAATTTTACAAATGCTAAAAAAATTGCTTTGACAAGGAAATATACATACACACGTATTGAGGTATTATCCTAATAAATGGTACAAATGTTAAAGAAAGGGAAAACATCCAACAAGATAATTTTTCATTCTTTGTTTTTATAAGGAGAAAATAAGTAAAATATAGTTATTCTTTTATTTTCATGAGGAGAAAATAAGTGGCGTATCTAGTTTCTTTATATAATGTTCATTTCAGAACTAATGACTTGTTTTTATCGACAGTCTATTTTTTACTTAAGTCCATAGTCAATGACTGTTATTTTGTTGTTTATTAGCTGTCTGGTGTGCTTAACGTATTTAGTTTTTCACACGTTTCTTTTGCACAATTCCTACATCACATAATTTGATTTCACGCATTCACCCAATCCTATGAATGTTCAAGCATGAGGTTGGCGAATGTTTTTGCACGAAGGTGATGGACTTGAGCGAGATGGATGTGGGCAAGTATTTGATGTACAGCTTCGTTCGTCGTTCCTTGTCGGCTTTGCAAGTGTGTGTTGCTGTTCTGGAGGTCCCATAATGGAATGGAGATGTGAGTGCAGAATCTCGTGGTTTACTGGCTTTGTATGCGTGAAAGTCATCGTTATGTGTCGCTGAATGCGGTCGTTTTTCGTTGTAATACTTCGCAGACGACTAGTTTACAATAGGATAGGGAGTTGGGAAGGTATGTCGTCTATTCTTCACCCATCTTCTTTCTTGGTCTCAATCTTGCGAATCTTCAACTTCTGTTCTTCCCGCTTTTTCTTTGCTTCTTACTTGCTTCTTGGTTCTTCTCTGGGCAGGATATGGAAATATTTATTGATAACTAGTCGCTTTGAAGTTCTCGCCCTAGTAACAGTTTGATAAACTGTTTGGGCGCGTCATTTTTACTTTGTGGAAGTTCTTCTTCAGTTTCGTGCATCAGCGTGCTGTTTAATAGCAGTAGTGTGACTTTTACGCATATTTTTTTGCCAGCGGTGGCTTGCCCAAGCGGTCTTCTCGTCCGGCCGTTTTTTGCTCGCTCCGCTGAGTCGGGGGCGCCCTGGGGTTTACGAGCGGTGAAAATCCGGTGTCCTGGCGTCCCGTGGCGCCTCTGCAGGGCTGTCACTGTGCGGCTTCCTGTTCCATCCCAGCAAGGTTCTACCTAGCGGGCACATTTATTGCCCACTTTTGCTACAAGGGACGTCTGTTAGTTTCGCCTTTCCCTTCTCTCCACGCTCCTGCTATGTAGGAATCGTGTCTTGCTAATTACGTCCTTTGATTTCTTGATACATCTCGCGTTGCAACTTGTGGGTCGTTGCATCTCTTCCTTGCTGGAGTTTTTTACAATGGTTCTTACAAAAAGTTTTACTTATAATCATCTAACATATATCTAGTATCTACTTGTTTTACGCCTACTTAAAAAGCTTTACAAATTTCGGCGCCCTTTCCATGTTACAATTCTAAGATATTTTGAGTCTTAACGTCTACTCAAGAATCCTCAAATTCGTTTTTTATTTTTGTGTAGTGTCGTGGTGTATAGTATTTTAGTATTTCATGCTGTTAGACTATCTACGCTTTATCCCTTCACCTTAAGCTATGGTACTATTGGTGTTATTATTGAAACTACTTTCTTTTTCCCACCTTCCTCTCTCTTCATTCTTCTTTCTCCTGACGATCTTATCTGCAACATAATCTTGAAATATTGTGCTGATTATTTACCAGTAATAAAATTAATCTTAAAACTTGTACTGGAAGTGTTTAATACTGCCAGTCATAAATAAAAATACCTCTGCTTCATCTCGTAAAATACCCTCTAATTCTCTTTTACTGTGTTCCGAAATACCTTGAACTTCATGTAATTTTTCGTCGATTTCTTTATGGACTTCTAACATGAGTTGAGGCGATTCCCCCTTTTGTGCATACCATTCTAATTCTTCATCCTCTTTATCTCGCATCATTCTTAATTGTTTGTTTATAACTGGTATTTCTTCTAATTTTAGCTTTTGCTCAAAGAGAAGTGTGACATTCCCGAATGTTACGCTACCTTTCCCCATATCTATTATCGCTCGTCTCTCATTTAAAAAATCTGCACCTATAATCAAATCTACCGTTAGTTTAGGTATAATCATGAAGTTGGCTTCGATCTTTTGACCTTGGCACGAAAGAGTTAACCTTGTTTGTCTCGTAACTTCCGCAGCATTGTTTCTAATAGGACCTCTTACTTTAATCTTACGTGTTTTCAGAACTGGTAGTTCCTCATTGGCATTACACTGCATGAATAAATTTTCTGAGATCGCAGTCAGTTCACTTCCGCTATCAATTACAATATTGACTGGGATATGCTTTACCATAGCCTTCACAATTGGTTGAATTTGAAAGGGTTGGTTCTGTTCTTCTTCTTGCATTAACGAATCCTCCACTGAATCATACATGAGTCTTTTTAGGAATTTCCCTTGTGAATTCGAACTTTCTGTAGGACAAGCTTCGACTGCTACTTCTGTCTCTTTTATTTCCTCTTCTCTATTTCTTCCTTCATTTACGCTTTCTTCTACATCCTCTACTTTTTCCTCATCCTCGTCTATCTTCTCCTTCTCCATCGCTACTTCCACATAATCGCATCTAAATGCACTAATTATCGCTTCATAACTTCCTTCATTATATACGTTGGGTTGTGTGCCCACTCGTAACTTATTTTCAACATCTGTCGACTGCGCATTATCCTCATTGAATTCGCTTTCCCTGGTTTCCATCTCAAATAGCTCTGCAATACTCGTTACTTCGTCCTTTCCTCCTACATTCGTTGTGCATGCCTCTGGTAATTCATCTTCCTCGTCAGTATTCTCCCAATTAACTTCGTCCCAACATGATATTGTTATTTCTTGTCTTCGCTTTCATCTGGTCCCTGCGGATTTGTTTCTTCCTTCTTCTCTTCTCGTGATAAGATTTTGATTTCTCCGTTCAAGGTGCTACAATTGTCCTGGGTTGGTGTGTCATTATCTTTGGCATGGGCGCTTAGCTGTCAAATCGAACTTTTATTGGGGTTTGGTGGTTTTACCTCAACCTCTTCTATCTGTATTCGCTTTTCTTGTTCAGCTTGTTGATAGTGGTTTCTCGGTTGATAATTTGTCGGTCTATTGGTTCTCCAGTACCCGTTCCGGTTGTCGTTATTCCCTCTGTAATAGTTGTTGCTGTTCCTGGGTGAATTATAATTATTGCCACATTCTCTTCTAAATCCATAACCGGTTCTTTGTTGAAATTATTGTAGTTTCTTGGTGCGAAGTTATCGCAGGGTAAGTAATTATTGTTTCTTCGTACTGTGTCTTGTGGGTTCCACTGCTTTTTGCTTTCGTTTTCACGTGCACTTCGTCTTTTTCTTGCGTCATCTTCCGAAAATATGAACTCTAGTTCCCTTAGAATACCTTTAAATGCTTCGACGTCATTGTCTCCGCGACCTACTAATGATTGCTGGTATTTCAATGGTAGCTTCATCGCACATAATTTAATTAACTCTCCGTCACTGTATGGTACATCTACGCATTGATTTTTGTGTGCCATTACTTCGAAAATTTTCACGGGACTCTTCTCTCCTGAATTTTCAAAATATGGGTTCTGTAATAATTCGTACTTCACTCTGTTCTGTGCTTCGCTGGACCAATATCGTGAGAGAAACTTCTCTCTGAAATCTTCGTACGATCGGCATGTCGCTGCAACATTTTGCATGGTTTCTGCGACTGTTCCTGACATGTGTGCACATATAAAGTCTAATTTGTGTGCTAGTGTCCAGTGTTCTGGTAATCCTACTCGGAATTGATCAATAAAAGTTCGTGGATGTAATGAGTTTCCTTCTCGAAAGTGTTGAAATTTTCTGACTGTGAGGAAATGATTGTTGTCGTACTTCGTCATAGTTCCATATGAAATTTGCGATTCTTCGCCACTTTTGTTTCTGATCATTTCTCTCGTCGGTCTTTCCTGTTGTGGTAGATCCATTGGATATTGTCCACTGTAACTTTCGCGTACCCGCGGTGCAGGCTGTCTGATTTCACGTATGTTACTTTTCCGCCTGTGATTGGAATCGAAAATGCGTAATATCTTCGTTAATTTCTTGTTTCTCCGGTACTGCTACAGATACGGATGTGGTTGTAGACTCAGTGCTTGTTCGATCCTTTTCACTACGCTCTTTAATGGTTTGCAACAACTCTGCTCGCAATTTCTGAAATTGTCGCTTCGTTTGCGCTTCTATTTTGACTATGCGGTTATCATATCTTTTCAGCGCTGCTCTTGTGATACGTTTGTGTAACACACTTTTTTCAACAATTTCACGTGCTGTACCTGCTGCTTGTCTAGTAATTACGTTTATCTGTTTCTTTAGTTTCTTGACTTCTCCCTGGGTGTTGTTACGTAATGTTTTGATCTCGTCCTCAGTGTCATTACGCAATGTTTGTACGTCCGCTTGTACCTTGTCAATGTCTGTTCTCAATTGATTGTAACCTGTTATTAAGTTTCCTATCACTTCTCGAGATCCTTTTGCCTCGTCTTCAATATGACTTAGGTGTAACTGAATTTTTTTGTTTTGTTCTTTAATCTCACGCATTTGTCTCGTGGTTTCTGCATTCTGAATTTGAATTTGGTTCGCAATTTCTTTATTCTGCCTTGTCATTGTTTCCGTAATTTGTTGTAATAATTTTGCCAGATTGGTGGGTCCTATTGCGTTTTCTTCCGACGTCCTACGCTCTGTGTTTTCGCGCAAGTGTTGGTTCGCAACCGATTGCATTGACCTCTGCTGTGACACGTTTCTACTCGAATTCCTTGTGCTCTGTGGTGAGGGAGCTCTGATTACTTGTACTGTGGGTTCTACGTATTCAAGACGCAAGTTAAAATCCTCATCGACTGTCTCTCTACTTTCCTGCTCCTCTGTCGTATGTTGACCTAGGTATTCTATGCCTCGACGTACATTATCCTCGTTACGGTGCGTTATCTGTCCTATTTCTCGCGATACTGCATCGTCTGTTGTACTGTCCCCTATTCTCTGTCCATTTTCATGCTGGGTCTCTACCTCAATTCGGTCAAGGTCTCGATTTGCCATTGCTAATTTTTCTGAATCCCTTATTTTCTGTTTTAAAAGCAATTCACACGCCCTACTTCGCGACAACATGCACTCATACGATCTCACACGTTTCATAAACTTTTTGTTCACACAATTTGACACTACCAAGACTGACAATCCATTCACTTACTTGTTGGGTCAGAACCAACTTGTCAACGATGTATCCGCCACCTGCGCTTGGATTGGAGAGAAAACTTAATTCTAACAATTTTCAAAATTCATAACTTAATTATGCTATTGTCTCTGGTAGCATTCTCACTTTTTCTTGAACACTTTTACTATCTATCTATCGCCGCAGCTACTGTTTACGACTATGTATAACTTTCAGAAAAAAAATTTTTTTCAACGAAAATTTTTAGCAGGATATTTTTCTGACCTAATTAGGCATGTGGTCGAACTTCAATTATGGTATTATACCATCCTGGCAGGGTCGCCATTTTCTAAACATTCATGGTGGTGTCTGATTGTACTATATCGTGTCTCCCTACCACTTTCGCGCAACGACGCTCTGAGCGTGTAGAATTCAGAAGAGTTCAGTGAGACTAGCGATGATATAATCAAATGCTTAATCATCTCAGCGTCAGCTCCACTGCACTCCCTGTAAAAGAATCTTAATTCTAACTAAATATAGTGGAAAGAGTTCAAGGCTTTCCTATTTTTAGTTAGCTGGTAAAATAACGTCGAAAAAGCAGTTAAGTTTACCATTGGAAATTTATTCTAATCACAAAACATCCTTTATAAATTGCACTATTGATAAAAGGAAATGTTTTAATACAGGATGGTACAAACCAACAGCGTTCAACAAAAATGTGAACGTATATTCCCTAAATGGGTTTCCAAGTTCTACAAGCGATCGAAGGATGACCTATGCCATATCACATCTATAATCTAGGTTTAATTTAAGTTTCACAAAAGAGAAAACTATCAAAATGGTCTACAGTGACCCTCAATTATCTTTAATAACTTATCTAACTTGTCGTAAATTACAGTGGCTGATGTGGCTTCTCAATAACTATATAAAAGAAAAATCATCGCGTTTCAGATCTGTTCTTCAAGTGGCAAATGTGAACACCATAAGTTTTAATTAACGATCACCATTAGTATTACGCACAAAAGGGGTGTAACAGATGAGACTTCTGCAGTTCTGAGTGAAGCTTTATGCGCTCAAAAATGCGGCATCGCGTGCGTTCATTACCTTGTCGGTGTTTAGGCAGCGTCAGGGCGGCAGCGGCTGGCGCAGCAGCCATCCAGCTCGCCGTCTCGGAACCAACTCTCCACTAACTTCTCCTTTCTACAATTTACCGAAGTTAGTTTAAAAAAGCTATCTGGCTGTGTTTTCATCTGACCAATCAGGGTCTCAATGTTAACCTTACGCTCCGCCTACAAAAATTCTGTCTATCCAATGGGAAACGTTATATTTTTCGTGGTGGGGCAATGTTTTTAAAGTTTGCAACGTAACAGAGACGCTAAAAAGTCTCACGCTAAAACCTGCAGCTAGTGTGGTCCTTTTAGCGTTATCGTGAGATCTATACTGCTCTTCTGGAGGGCTCTATCTTTTAACATGGGCTGGGGAGTGATCCTAATGTAACAGACACGCGAAAAAGTCTCACGCTAAAACTTGCGGGTGGTAGTGGCCCTTTTTGTGTTATCGTAAGATCTATACTGCTTTTCTGGAGGGCTCTAGCTTTTAACATGGGCTGGGGGTTGTCCTTGACATACCTGAGACGCGAAAAAGCCTGACGCTAAAACGTGCGGGTTGTATAGTTGTACAGGTAGGCTCGCAGCGTGGGTGCCCAGCCCCTCTCTTTCCTAGCTTAACACGGTTCTGCTCTCGGCTTCTGTCCTCGTTTCTCCCCTCGGAACTGCGTCTGCCTCACGGTGGGAAGGTACGACATGCATTTAGGCATTCTTGTGTTAGTCTGTGGTATTCCATTTGCTCACTCGTTATTCGTATTACTTTGGTTAATTTAATGTCACAATTTATTCGGAGCTATGTGACATACTACTGGATTTGCTTATCACGTCAGGGTTTTCATGTAAGGTGTTGGATTTGCCTGACACCTTACAAGTGAATAGGCCAACCCCAGTTTAACACAGGGTTGGAGTTTGGTTCCTACGACACCGGGATGGTTCGGCTCTGCTGACAATGCGTCATCTCTATTTTTGCTGAAACGAGAAACACTGTTGTAAGATTCTAGTCCTTCGGGAGGGAGTCGGGTTAATTCTTCTGCACGACTCTTCTCCATTTTGTCAGCCGAATATCTCGTTTGTTTACACTGGTGTTGCCCCTCTGATGATGTTAGCTTGATGAGTCACTAAGGGAGATAACCTTTCTGTAGTACACGACTCAAAATGCACTTTGCAAGCAATTCCCTTCGCAGCGTTCCCCAGACACTACCAATACCCATTTGCTTTGAAACAGATTCTCGTTGACAGGACGTGATAGTCCTATGTGATCGCTGTTGGTTAGTATATTTTTACAACCACTGTACTTACATCGTCAAACATGAATGCCTGTAATGTAGGCTGAAGCAATTAAAAGTTGTATCAGCACCATTAACTGCTGCAGCAAGCTGGCACTGTGGCTACGAGATCTGCATGGATTACCCCAGGGCGCCTCCTATCCCAGTACAAACTCCAATTCAATCTTCGCCCTGTTGCTGTTCCTCTTCTGAGGTGTGAATTAGAATTTGTATTGGTGAGGGAGATGCAGCGCGGTAGTTCGTGCAGCTGTGGCATCCACAGTACCACTGTGGCGCAGCAGTCATTGCATATGCCTAATAAGCAGAAGTCATGTTCTTTACTGGGCTACGTGTGCAAGGAGAAAAGAAAGAGATAGATTTTCCCACCCATCACTGAGTGGAAATTGAAAATTTTCCTCAAGATTTGTTCGTACGTGAAGTAAAAACACTGTTCCGGTACGAGTAGCACTCACGCACTGAATACAAACACTTCATACATGTCAGTACTCGAGAACACCGACGATTTTTGCCTGTCTCGAAGCTGATACTGGCAAGATATCGGACCCAAGGACTACAAGATTTTGAAGAATGTTTTAATTTCAATTATACAAATGTCAAACATGAATGCCTGTAGTGATGTAGGCTGAAGCAATTAAAAGTTGTATCAGTACCACTAACTGCTGCGGCAAGCTGGCACCGTGGCTACGAGATCTGCATGGATTACCCCAGGGCGAATCCTATCCCAGTACAAACTACAATTCAATCTTCACCCTGTTGCTGTTCCTCTTCTGAGGTGTGAATTACACTCCTGGAAATGGAAAAAAGAACACATTGACACCGGTGTGTCAGACCCACCATACTTGCTCCGGACACTGCGAGAGAGCTGTACAAGCAATGATCACACGCACGGCACAGCGGACACACCAGGAACCGCGGTGTTGGCCGTCGAATGGCGCTAGCTGCGCAGCATTTGTGCACCGCCGCCGTCAGTGTCAGCCACTTTGCCGTGGCATACGGAGTGCCATCGCAGTCTTTAACACTGGTGGCATGGCCGCGACAGCGTGGACGTGAACCGTATGTGCAGTTGACGGACTTTGAGCGAGGGCGTATAGTGGGTATGCGGGAGGCCGGGTGGACGTACCGCATAATTTGTCAACACGTGGGGAGTGAGGTCTCCACAGTACATCGATGTTGTCGCCAGTGGTCGGCGGAAGGTGCACGTGCCCGTCGACCTGGGACCGGACCGCAGCGACGCACGGATGCACGCCAAGACCGTAGGATCCTACACAGTGCCGTAGGGGATCGCACCGCCACTTCCCAGCAAATTAGGGACACTGTTGCTCCTGGGGTATCGGCGAGGAACATTCGCAACCGTCTCCATGAAGCTGGGCTACGGTCCCGCACACCGTTAGGCCGTCTTCCGCTCACGCCCCAACATCGTGCAGCCCGCCTCCAGTGGTGTCGCGACTGGCATGAATGGAGGGACGAATGGAGACGTGTCGTCTTCAGCGATGAGAGTCGCTTCTGCCTTGGTGCCAATGATGGTCGTATGCGTGTTTGGCGCCGTGCAGGTGAGCGCTACAATCAGGACTGTATACGACCGAGGCACACAGGGCCTACACCCGGCATCATGGTGTGGGTAGCGATCTCCTACACTGGCCGTACACCTCTGGTGATCGTCGAGGGGACACTGAATAGTGCACGGTACATCCAAACCGTCATCGAACTCATCGTTCTACGATTCCTAGACCGGCAAGGGAACTTGCTGCTCCAACAGGACAATGCACGTCCGCATGTATCCCGTGCCACCCAACGTGCTCTAGCAGGTATAAGTCAACTACCCTGGCCAGCAAGATCTCCGGATCTGTCCCCCATTGAGCATGTTTGGGACTGGATGAAGCGTCGTTTCACGCGGTCTGCACGTCCAGCACGAACGCTGGTCCAACTGAGGCGCCAGGTGGAAATGGCATGGCAAGCCGTTCCAACGGACTACATCCTGCTTCTCTACGATCGTCTCCATGGGAGAATAGCAGCTTGCATTGCTGCGAAATGTGGATATACACTGTGCATGCTCTGTTGCCTGTGGCTATGTGCCTGTGGTTCTGTCAGTGTGATCATGTGATGTATCTGACCCCAGGAAGGTGTAAATAAAGTTTCCCCTTCCTGGGACAATGAATTCACGGTGTTCTTATTTCAATTTCCAGGAGTGTAGAATTTGTATTGGTGAGGGAGATGCAGCGCGGTAGTTCGTGCAGCTGTGGCATCCACAGTACCACTGTGGCGCAGCAGTCATTGCATATGCCTAATAAGCAGAAGTCATGTTCTTTACTGGGCTACGTGTGCAAGGAGGAAAGAAAGAGATAGATTTTCCCACTCATCACTGAGTGGAAATTGAAAATTTTCCTCTAGATTTGTTCGTACGTGAAGTAAAAACACTGTTCCGGTACGAGTAGCACCCACGCACTGAATACAAACACTTCATACATATCAGTACTCGAGAACATCGACGATTTTTGCCTGTCTCGAAGCTGATACTGGCAAGATATCGGACCCAAGGACTACAAGATTTTGAAGAATGTTTTAATTTCAATTATACAAATGTTACATAAAGTCATTCAGGAGGTAAGCGACCATTATCGTAGTTCTGAATGGGTCGGAATGGTGAGAGTCAGACAAACTAGTTTGTTTATATTTGTTTCACATACCACCTGAAACGCCTTATCTACGTGCATCAATCACTCCTGGCTATCTGGTGATTAATAAATACGGAGACGCTTCATACGAGCAATAAAGTCACTTCTTGCCTCATGTTTAACTTTTATCATTGCGACCCAGATTTTTTTTAATTTCAGATTTAGCGTCGGATAGACAAAAGAAAAATTTTTTTCGTGTTAAATAGTTACCAATTAACAATTTTAGTATTTTTCTCTTTACATGTAATGTTAAACTTTTCTTCTTGCCAAATTTCATGATTGTAAACGAAAGGGAAGTACCCTGCAGGTTCTGATGAGTGAGTTTGCGAGTACCAAATTTTTTGACTTAAATGGCTGTGTATTCTGATTACAATGACTTATAAGATAAAGTTTTTATGACTCCAAAGGCCTACAGACCTTTGTATTTCATATAAATGGCCATATCATTCGGTGGCATTGACTTAGAACTTTACATTTATAGCACCACTAAACGCCTATAGACCACTGTATGAGGTGTGATTGGAAAGTTTTAAGAATGGATCCGCTATATCTTATTGGTATGGTGGGCAGGTACATGGCAGGTAGGTAGAGAGTGAGTCATTGCCTTGTCCTTGAGCTCCCTCTGACAGGAAACTGCTTTCCTTTTATTCAGTTCATTGTGACAGCAGGTTGAGTGGGGATCTGTTAGGGCTTATTGCTTGATTCTGTCTGTGTGGAAATTGACGTAAAAATGGAGCAAAGAGTTTGTGTGAAATTTTGTTTTAAAACCGGGAAATCAGCTTCTGAGAATTACCATCTATTAAACACAACTTTTGGAGATAATTGCACGAGGGATATTCGGAAAGTAAGGAACGATCGGTCGCAAATTGGAAAATGCGGTGAAAATCTGATGAAGCTTTGCACAGATGCTTTGGGCACTGTGTCTAGTACGCCCGTCGATCGCATCACGTCGCTCTTTTCAGTTCTTAGCTCACAGTGAGAACGTAAAGATCGCTAGAAATTAGCGTCTCCCTACAAGTACGAGGGCCTGGCGAAAGATTTCGACTGAAGCTATGCAATCCACATAACATAACAGTCGTGTGGTTCGTTCCACATGACTATTCTCGGACGCACACTGCAGGGGCAATGAAGATGCTGGTACAGCGCTTTCGGTGTGAAGTGTTTGATCACCCACAATACAGTCCATAATTAGCTACCCCTGTGGTTCATCTCTGCTCAAATGAACCGCTGGCTATGAAGACAATATTTTGACACAGACAACGAGCTGCAGTCCAGGATAGAAAATTGTCAAAAAGCACTGGCGGCTGTCTTCTATATGAGGGAATTCAAAAGTTGATGTCTAAGTCTGAGCGGCGACTGTGTAGGGAAGTAGATGGAAGGTGTAGTTAACCGTTGTAAATAAAAGAGTTTTGATTTTCACTGTGGCTCCCATTTCGCGACCTATCGTTCCTTACTTTCTGAATAGCCCTCGTATGAGCCAGTCAAATGTTTTTGTCTGGTTTAACAAATTTAAAAGTAGCCGCGAATCATTTG
This sequence comes from Schistocerca gregaria, assembly GCF_023897955.1. Taxonomy (NCBI): domain Eukaryota; kingdom Metazoa; phylum Arthropoda; class Insecta; order Orthoptera; family Acrididae; genus Schistocerca; species Schistocerca gregaria. The sequence goes on from NC_064924.1 coordinate 39,717,981, forward strand.
AAGATGACTCACGGTCCGGCCGTCCATCCACCTCAAAGACGAACGAAAATGTTGTGAAAATTTGCTACTTAGTGCGCTCAAATCGTAGACTTACGATTAGAGAGATAGTTGATGAACTTAATTTAAGTTTCTATGCAGTCCGGTCAATTTTCACTCAAGATCTGAACATGCGTCGAGTGTCGGCAAAATTCATTCCAAAAGTGTTTTTAAGTGACCGGAGACAATAACGACTTGGAGTGTGCCAAAGACTGATTAATCAGACTAAAAATGACCCAGGTTTGTTAAATAGGGTAATTACATGTGACGAATCGTGGGTATATGGGTATGATCCTGAAACCAAAGTGCAGTCTACGCAGTGGAAGCCTCCAGGTTCACCAAGACCGAAAAAAGCGCAGCAAAGTCGGTGGAAGGTGAAGACAATGTTGGTGGGTTTTTTTTTCGATTCTACCGCCTATTGTGCATCATCGATTTACCCATGGAGGACAGAAAATTAACTAGGAACACTACAAATATGTCCTTGAGCATTTGCGCAAAAAGGTGCGGAAAAAAGGCCTTCATTGAGGAAAGACAGATGTTGGGTGCTACAACATAACAATGCTCCGGCTCATCGTGCCTTCTCCATCATTGAATTTTTGACCAAATTCAAAATTCCTGTGCATCTACAACCGCCATATTCCCCTGATTTGGGCCCTGCAGACTTCTCCCTGTTTCCTAGACTGGAATATTCACTGAAAGGGAAGCTATTTGACTCGATTGAACACATTCAGGCAAATACGAAGAGCGTCCTTAACACACTTCAGGAAAAAAATTCCAGGAATGTTTCCGAAAGTAGAAACACCTTTGGGGTGAGTGTGTTCAGTCAGAAAGGGACTATACGCATCGCAGTAGCATGTAAGCACCACCATTGTACACTTACAAGCCCATTCATAAAACTTTCCAGTCACACCTCGTATGTGACATAAATTTAAACTTGATACGTATACCCGTTCCTGAGGTTTTTATCAGTCGGACAGACAGACAAAATATCCTTGTTACGTAAATTAAAAGTTGACGGCTGAGAAAAGATAGGAAAGGGGCTATTAATGTCAGCGGCATCGGTACTTTATGTGGAAACAGCGGCGATGAGCGAAAATATATGCCGGACTAGAATTCGAACCTGAGATCTTCTAATTAACAAGTAGTTCTGTTAATCCGTTAACTACTGGGTCAGTTGCAGACATCCTTCATGCCCCCTACTTAGAAATTCCCTCATAAAGTCGGACGTAGTTGTCCATTCGAACTGAAGGCGGTGGATTTATTGTCCATCGACGTGAATACGTTTTATGAACACGTGTTAACTGTTCTTGTAGACATGTCAAAATGAACAGACACCACTCTTTCACATAACTGATGCCCCTCGATGGGCAACGAATCCACCTTCTTCAGTGCAGACGCTCCTACGCCCGCCCTCCTGCGGGAACCTCAAAGTAGCGGACAAGGCCGGCAGATGGGTGGACGGAGAGGCGTGCTGACGTCGTCCGTGCGATCACAACAAACACCTGTCCGTGTGGCGTAGTGCTTAACGCAGCTGTCTAGAAAGCAGAAGACCTCAGGTTCGAATGCCGACCTGGCACATACACTCCTGGAAATTGAAATAAGAACACCGTGAATTCATTGTCCCAGGAAGGGGAAACTTTATTGACACATTCCTGGGGTCAGATACATCACATGATCACATTGACAGAACCACAGGCACATAGACACAGGCTACAGAGCATGCACAATGATGACACTAGTACAGTGTATATCCACCTTTCGCAGCAATGCAGGCTGCTATTCTCCCATGGAGACGATCGTAGAGATGCTGGATGTAGTCCTGTGGAACGGCTTGCCATGCCATTTCTACCTGGCACCTCAGTTGGACCAGTGTTCGTGCTGGACGTGCAGACCGCGTGAGACGACACTTCATCCAGTCCCAAACATGCTCAATGGGGGACAGATCCGGAGATCTTGCTGGCCAGGGTAGTTGACTTACACCTTCTAGAGCACGTTGGGTGGCACGGGATACATGCGGACGTGCATTGTCCTGTTGGAACAGCAAGTTTCCTTGCCGGTCTAGGAATGGTAGAACGATGGGTTCGATGACGGTTTGGATGTACCGTGCACTATTCAGTGTCCCCTCGATGATCACCAGAGGTGTACGGCCAGTGTAGGAGATTGCTCTCCACACCATGATGCCGGGTGTTGGCCCTGTGTGCCTCGGTCGTATGCAGTCCTGATTGTGGCGCTCACCTGCACGGCGCCAAACACGCATACGACCATCATTGGCACCAAGGCAGAAGCGACTCTCATCGCTGAAGACGACACGTCTCCATTCGTCCCTCCATTCACGCCTGTCGCGACACCACTGGAGGCGGGCTGCACGATGTTGGGGCGTGAGCGGAAGACGGCCTAACGGTGTGTGGGACCGTAGCCCAGCTTCATGGAGACGGTTGCGAATGATCCTCGCCAATACCCCAGGAGCAACAGTGTCCCTAATTTGCTGGGAAGTGGCGGTGCGGTCCCCTACGGCACTGCGTAGGATCCTACGGTCTTGGGTGCATTCGTGCGTCGCTGCGCTCCGGTCCCAGGTCGACGGGCACGTGCACCTTCCGCCGACCACTGGCGACAACATCGATGTACTGTGGAGACCTCACGCCCCACGTGTTGAGCAATTCGGCGGTACGTCCACCCGGCCTCCCGCATGCCCAGTATACGCCCTCGCTCAAAGTCCGTCAACTGCACATACGGTTCACGTCCACGCTGTCGCGGCATTCTACCAGTGTTAAAGTCTGCGACGGAGCTCCGTATGCCACGGCAAACTGGCTGACAGTGACGGCGGCGGTGCACAAATGCTGCGCAGCTAGCGCCATTCGACGGCCAACACCGCGGTTCCTGGTGTGTCCGCTGTGCCGTGCGTATTATCATTGCTTGTACAGCCCTCTCGCAGTGTCCGGAGCCAGTATGGTGGGTCTGACACACCGGTGTCAATGTGTTCTTTTTTCCATTTCCAGGAGTGTATTTTCACTCGTCGCCACTGATTCCGCATCAAATGCCGATGCAGTTGACATCAATAGTTCCTTCCCTTTTGTTTCCTTTCTCCTTCCTCCACCTTCAGTTTACGTAATATGTATCACAGCTGCAGATTCCGCGTGGTCTCTGTTATTTCGGACATCTTCAAAAGAAACCAGGCACCAATCATTTAGTTGATGCAATAAGGGTTCTGTTTTCACCGAATGAGATACGGTATCCTTTCGAATGAGCAAAGAAATAACTGGTCATATTGCACCGTAGCAATAAATATCTTTGTCACGAGAGGCGAAATTTGCACCCAAGGCCCGTACGTTTCACAACTGTGAGTATCGGCGATGACTTTCTGGAAACGCGCCCTTGCTTCTGTTTACAGAATACCAGCAATGAGCGATCGCTACAGCTTCATCCCTGCGACGCGGGAGCAGATGGAGACCATCAGGAAGAAACTGGGGACAGACGAAGAGGACATCAAGAGGGCCATCACGTCTGTTCGAGACTGGCTCAGGATGCAGCCGCATCTGCCCGACGAGATAGGTCAGTCAGCTTTGTGAATATTATGGTTTACTCTTCTAAACTCCCCAAACCATCATTGTGATTTTCGAGTTCATTCCTCAAACTATGATTTCGCTCTTCCATTTTGAACAAGTCGTTTCCAAACATTGCTGATACAGTGGTTAACTAAACAGTCCAGTCCTAGTGCGGTGAGTTTGCTTATGTGAACTGGATCTGTCATGAACAATTTTTGTTATCTGTGTAGAGCATAGAGTAATGACCAGTTACAGAGTCACGGATTTCTCAGCCAAGTGCCCGGTGAGCTATTGGGAGGCACAGAGAGACCTAATTGGAACGGTTTGGGGGCAGAATTTCACTCATACAGTTTGCCTCGCAACCATGGAAAACCTCCGGGAAACCTTCTCACAGACTCGAACGCTCCACTCGCTGGTTGCATTTCGATAAATCAATGTCTGGATGGTTCTCATCACTAACACTACATATTGGTGGATACAGAACGTCAGCACTTTCTTAGTGATATTAGACAGTTGTAAGTTGTAGTAACGAAGCACTCTTCCTGCAGACAGTACTAAGGGGAGAAGAGGAATTAAGAGCTGATACAGCAGCTCCTGCAGTAAATTTGATCCCTGAGTCAGAAGGCACTGTAAATACGAGTATAGTGCACAATGACTATGAACGAATGTTGAAATATTTTGAAACTGCTATGGACAGCAGTAAAATAAACCGACGGAGGTTGAGATAATATGCTTCTGAGATTTTCGTTAAACATGTTAAGATGTTCCAGATATGCTTTCTTTTGTTTATTGGTACTTCATCTCCAAGAACCATATAGGTAGGTAATGGGCTGTCAGTGATACTGTCATTCGGCTGTTCAGCCAACTGGGTAAGTAGTACGCACACAGACGAAAATGCAATAAATTTAAAGATGCTAGGTTTACAAGTGATTTTAAAATTTTTTTAAGATGAAGGTTTTGTTTAAAACAAACTTTACTTTCATCGTCGTTAATTTTAAATAGGAATACTGAAAAGTGAAACAAAATCATAAGAATACATTTGAAAGAGGATATAGAAAAATATGACTTTAAGATTAAGCATTACACTCTCATTGAAAATGAAGGGTAAATGGAAAAGCTCGGAAGGGGAAGGAAATAGACACTTGATTAGGTAGGGTGGAACTGTAGTTGGTAGGATGGGCAAATATCGGACCGATTTCATTGCCTGTTGGAGGGAGACGGTTGAAATTTCGTTGGGAGGGGATGTGGAGAATTTACAGGTGTGGGATTGATGCAATGAGCCGGCGTAGGCACGGCAATTTGTCAGGATTGACTATCGGGAGGCAACAAAATTATTGGAGTCGAGTTTGCGGATGGTGATGATTGCTCGAAGGTATTCAGTATAAGAAGAGGTGGTAATCCGACGTGGTATAGGATCCATATGTTGGTAGATAAACGTATGCAATAATTGCGGCAAAGCCGATGATCCATTGCACTCAGTGCTGCAGGAAACAGAAATATGGAAGGTTCAAAGAAAGAGTGAAGTGGTGTAGTGGATTTCCTTAGAATGGAAAGAGTACAGGGAACGGAAAATTTATCAGTGAATGAAACAAGTGCACGGAAAGCACTGCATGTCCGCCGCAATTGCGACTCTCAATCCGATCTTTGGGACGGTGGCTGTCCTCTTAACTCGCAGGTGTTGCACAATGAGGGCTTTCACTTGCTGGACAGTGCCACCGGTATGGGGTGTGGCGTTCCAGACCGGGCGTCATAAACCAGCAACATCCGCTCGTTTGCGCCGCGCCTTGACTCTTGCCACGTATGTAAAATGCTCTTCGTATATTTATGCCATTCGCTGATGAATTTTCCTTGCCCGAATTCCATCGACTGTAATTAAACGCGCTCCTCCATTCTGCCTTTCTTTTGAAGCTTCTATTTCTCTGTTTTCAGCACACGTGAGTGCAGTGGACGTGCTCTACCCATAGTCACGTGGGTGGGCACTCACATCTCTCTAGCGGCGAATTTGAGTCTTCTTAGCTGGCAGGCAATGGCGCTACGATCTCTACAGCGATTTCCGTTACACAGCGTCAGGTCCGTTTCCTTTTGAATGCTCCTTGAAGGCGGAGCGAACTGCTACGAAATATCTGCATAGCACGTGATGGATTGGGTCACGATTATATAGATGCGGGGGAAATTGGATGCGTGTAGCCCCTATGTGCGGCCAGTTAGTAGTTTTAGCAGTTTTATTCTACAAAAGTCATGGGATAGTGATATGTACGTACACAGGTGGCGGTAGTGCCGTGCACACAAGGTGTAAGAGACAGTCCATTGGTGGAGCGTCATTTGCATTCAGACTATTCCTGTGAAAAGGACTCCGTCGTGATTATGGCCTCACAGCACGACTTAACAGACTTCGAACATTGATTGGTAGTTGGAGCTAGGCGCATGGGACATTCTGTTTCGGAAATCGTTAGGAAAGTCAATATTCCAGGACCCAAAACCTGAAGATTGTGCCCAGCGTACCAAATTCCAGCCATTATATTTCATGATGGCCAATTCAGTGGCTGCCGGCTTTCACTTTACGACAGATAGCAGCGGCGTTCGGGTAAAGTTGACGATGCTAACAAACAAACAGTCCTGCGTGAACTAATGCAGAAATCACGTGGAACTTATGACGATATATCCGATGGGACAGTGCGGCGAAACTGGTCATTAATGAGCTATGGCAGCAGAGCACTGACGCACGTGCATTTGCCAACAGGACGACATCGCCAACAGCACCTCTCCTGGGCTCGTGACCATATTAGTTGGACCTTAGACGACTGCGAAACCGTAGCCTGGTCAGATGAGCCTCGATTGGAGTTGGTAAGAGCTGCAAGCAGCCATGGTCTAGGGATGGTCAACGTGTTCAATCAGAGGATAGCTGACCTCTGTAATAATAAAAAAAACTGAGTGAATGAATCAAAGATGAAATTGCACAAGCATCATGGTACGTCCACCCCGACCAACAACGAACAAAATGACATGAACAAAAAAGAAAAAAGGAGAGTAGCGTCTTTCATTATTAGTCGAAACGTCTGCATTCCTCCAACGCTTCAATTTTGAATAAAAAGCTCAACACTGGCGGCAAAAGATCTCTGGGATAAGAAATCGCCCTCATACTGCCAAAGACCTTTCAAACAGGGTGGAGGAAACGACAGAGGTTCAGGGCAGTCTATTGCCTTTGGGGTGGTGCAGCAGAGAGTAGGTTGCTGTGGACAATTCAATCTAGGGTTATTCTCATCAGAATCTACAGCAAACCCAACCGACAACAATAGTTCACGCATACATGCCGTCGTCGCAAGCTTAAGCTGACGAAAAAGAGAAAGTATATGAGGACACTGAACTGGTAATTCAGTATGTAACTAGAGATAAAAATCTAATAGACATGGAGGATTGCAATACTGGTGTAGGAGCAAGTGTAGAAGAAACAGTCACGCTAATATATGGCATTGGTAGTAGGAATGAAAGAGGAGAGAGGCTAACTGAGTTCTGCAATAAATTTCAGCTACTAATAGCGAATACTCTACTCAAGAATCACAATAGGAGGAGGTAAACTTGGAAAAAGCCGCAAGATAAAGAAATATTTCAGTTAGATTACATCATGGTTAGGCAGAGATTCCGAAATCAGTTATCCGATTTTAAGGCATACCCAGTAGCAGATCACAATTTAGCAATGATGAAGAGTAGGGTGAGGTTTAAGAGTGTAGTCAGGAAGGATAAGTAAACGAAGAAGTGTTATTCGGAAGTACTAAATAATGAGAAGGTCCACTTGACGTTCTCTGAGGCTATAGATACTACGAGAAGTAATAGCTAAGTAGACAGTTCAGTATAAGAGGAATGAACATCTCTGAAAAGAGAAATCACGGAAATTAGACAGGAAAACGTCGGTACAAAGAAGGTAACTGTGGCGAAAGCTGGGTAACACAAGAAACGCTTCAGCTGATCCACGGAAGAAGGAAATACAAAAACGTACAGGAAAATGTAAAAATACAGTTTACTTAGGAATGTAAGAAACAGGAAGCGCAGGGAAGCTAAGACGAAATGGTTGCAGGATAAATGCGAAAAAATCTAAAAGGATATGACTGTCGGGAGGACAGACTCATCAAACTCAAAACAACCTTTGGTGAAGTTAAAAGCCAGCGTAGTAACATTAAGAGTGCAATACAGAGGAGACAGCAGATGGGAGGAAGGAGTACATTCAAGGCCTCTATGAGGGGGAAAGACTTGTCTGAAGAAGCAATAGGAGAAGAAACACGAGTCGATATATAAGAGGTAGGAGCTCCAGTATTAGAATCAGAATGTAGAAGAACTCTGGAAGACTTACGAACAAATATTTCTAAAATTGTTAAGAGAAATGGCAGCAGAACGACTATTCACATTGGTGTATAGAATGTATTAGTACGGCGATATACCATCTCACTTTCAGAAAAACATCATTTACACAATTTCGAACACTCCAATAGCCGATAAGTGTGAGAATTATCGCACAATCAGCTTAACAGCTCATGCATTCAAGATACAGATGACAATAGTATACAGAAGAATGGAAAAGAAAACTGGGGATGTGTTAAGTGAGATGTGTTGGACAACGATCAGTTTGGCTTTAGAAAATGTAAAGGCATTGCAGAGGCATTTCTGACGTTGTAGCTAATAATGGAAGCAAGACTGAAGAAAAATCAAGACAGGTTCATAAGATTTGTCGACCTCAAAAATCGTTCGACAGTGTAAAATGTGGCAAGATATTCGAAATTCTCAGGAATATCGGCGTAAACTATATGGAAAGAACCAAGAAGGAATAAGAGGAGTGGGAAACGAAGAACGAGATACTCGGAATAAAATGGATGTAAGACAGGAATGTAGTCTTTCTCCTCCATCGAAGAAAGATGACAGCAGTGCGAAGTAGCAGAAATATGAAGAGTGAGAAACTTAACTCAATACTGGTGATCACGAAGTAGATGAAGTTAAGAAATTCTGTTACCTACGCAGTTAAACAAGCAATGACGGACGGAGTAAAAATGACATCAAAAGCAGGCTACTACTGGCAGAAAGGGCATTCCTAACCAAGAGAAATCTACTAGTATGAAATAGACGTCTTAAATTGAGTAAGACATTTTTGAGAATGTACGTTTGAGCACAGCATCGTATTTTAGTGAAATACGTATTGTGGGAAAACCACAAAAGACGAGAATCGAAGAATTTGGATACGGTGTTGCAGAAGATTGTTGAAAATTAGGAGGACTGATTGGGTAAGGAATGAGGAGGTTCTTCAGAGTATCGGCAAGACAAGAAACATACACAAAACTCTAACAAGAAGACGGTAGGACATCTGTTAAGACATCAGCTAATGACTTCCATGGCAACGGATGAAGCTGTAGAAGGTAAAAACTGTTGAGGAAAACAGAGACTGGAATAAACCCAGTGAATGATTCATAACGTAGATTGTAATCACTACTCATTGACAATGAAGAGGAATTCGTGGCGGCCCACGTCGAACTATCCAGTAGACTGATGATTCGAGGGTGGTGCACACCCCACCAAGCCATGCATCCAAGTTGTCAACATAGCACTGTGCAGGCTTCTGGTGGGCTCGGCAATGGTTTGAGCTGCGTTTGCATGGAATGTGATTGGGTCCTCTGGTCCATCTGAACCGATCACTCACTGGAAAATGTTATTTTCGGATACTTGGAGACCATTTGCAGCCGTTCGTGGACTTCATGGCCGCAAACAAGGACGGAATTGTTATGGATTACAAAGCGCCATGTCAGCGGCCACAATTGTTCTTGATTTGTTTGAAGGACATTCTGGACACTTCGAGCGAATGATTTCCACACCTACTGAATATTAATCGGGCATGGACGAAATCCTGCAACGCTGTTTATCTTTTTCAAACATAAAATTGCACGTATTAGTTTACTACGTATTCAGTAATAGTTTCACATACAAAAAGTCAGCAGCATTAAGCCATGCCTGCTACAACGAAACCGTCGACACTACAACATTTCCACTCCATCTAATTTGCCTTCCATCATATGAACAGTCTAGCAAATCACGCTTGTTAGTTACTGGCCAGAATAATACACAGAAGAATAGTATCAGATTCGTTTCAGAAAGGGAAGGGATACTAGTGAGACAATTGTCCCAGTGTGCTGAAAGATAGTTTCAAGGAAACAGCCAAACTTCGAAGAATTTGTGGATACAGAGAAATTCTTTGACAACGTAAGACGAAGTAGGGTGTTCTCAATCCTTAAAAGATTGGGACAAAAATACACAGACAGACGAATGTTCTGTACAAACTCAAAGTGTGAGGAATAAAATTGAAAATGTGTAAGACGATGTTGAAGCTTATCATCCAGTTCAACTTTTAGGTCGAAGGAACAATAAAAAAAGTGAAAGAAAATTTCGAAAAATAAATACTCGGCGGTTATAATTAAATAGGGCTGCTTACTGAGGTCCAGGGTGAATTGTAATTATAGTACGGCACCGTAAAGTGGCAGAGGGTCTAGACTAGTATTAGACTTAGTACGTTACCACAGGACAGATTTACGTTGGAAAAAATAGTTACAATTTTGCCCACAAAGTGCAAATCTGGATCTGTAAATGCAAGAAAGACGTTCAGAAATGTTTTCATATCTAATGGATTAGTACGGCATGTTGGCAGAAAGGTCAAAGAAGGATGAAAAACACATGCTGATTCTATTATTAACCGCCACTCACACATTTCTTCAATATAAGAGCCGGAGACGTCGACGAGATGGTGTACAGCGCCAGATTTGCCCCTGGTGGACGACCGTAGTTACTTGCCACACTGGACTTCCGTGAGTAGCAGCACTTTAATGATAACCCGCTGGTGTAAGTTCAAGGGGGGCCAGCAGCGAGTGCTGCTAATGTTAGCAGACGATGTACACCTGCTAGCCGGATGTAAAAAAGACTTAGTAGACCTGTTGAAAGGAATGGACAGAAGACATAAAATGAAATATAGCCTGAGGATAAAACAGGACAAACATGAAGAAAATTAAGAGTACTAGGAATGACATAATGACTTGATTAGCAAAAAAATATGGAAAGATACAGTATTAGATGTAGTAAAATAGTTTTTCTCTCAAAAAATCTAGATTACACAGTGGTCGAAGCGAGGAAGACACCAGGGGCTGATTCGCACAGACGCAGATCTCTTTCTTAAATAAAGTACCTCTCTTCTGACTGATGTGTTGCGGCCAGTCACGAATTGCCCTGTCGTCCCAGCTACTGAATCACAAAGTAGCACTAGCATCCAGCGTCCAGATTTGCTCACTGAATGTATTCCGACATCTGTGTTCACCCACATCCACTACAGGTGTCTCTAGTACCATAGAAATTACTGCCTGTTGTCTCAATACGTTTGCCATCATCCTGTCCTTCTCTCTTGTCAATGTTCTTCATACGTTCGCATTCTCACCGAGTCTGCGGAGACCGCCTCACCCCTTATCTCATCATTCCACCCAAGTTTCAACATCCTTCAGTAGCATCCGGTTTTCCCACTGTTCACTACCACAAAATGCTGTGATCCAGATGTACGTTCTCAGCAATTTATTCCTCAGATTATGGCAGATGTTTGATACCAGCAGACTTCTTCTGGCTAGGGAAGTCCTCTTTGCTTGTGACAGTCTGCTTTTTATGTCCTCATTGGTTCGTCTGTCAAATGTTATTTTGCTTCCAAGGAAGTAATTTCCTGGACTTGGTCTACTTCGTGATCCCTAATACTGATGCTTCATTTACCACTAAATTCCGATTAAAATTAGTTGATAGTTGACATGTCCAATGTTGCAGCTGTTTTCCTCCAATCTGAGCGCTCAACGTCACGCCCGAACCGTTCACCTTGCCAAACTGCCGCAATAATTAGTTCACTCCCTGTTCCTTGTCTGATGGTTTTGGATTCTGAATCCAGGGTCCACCCCTTTTATTTCGTATTTCACTACACAAGATAATCACACACACACACACACACACACACACACACACACACACACACACACACAAGGATGCTAACGAAATCCACATATTTCATATACAACACTTAGCAAACACTGATGGATCCCTCCGCACAAGACGTGATTCAGGGTCATTTACACAGTTATTAAAACCACAAAGGTTAGACAAGATTCACGCGACATGGCTTGAAGGCCAATTTTTTAAGGCTGTCAGTTAACTGTTGCGACTGCGACACCTAAGTCATAAATACAACCGCATTTCGTGGCGTAATGGCATAGCATAGTGGTTAGCGCTGTAGAAGATTTAAGGTCTAATCTCATCAAATACAGCGGAGTTTTTTATTTTTGTACAGCCAACCTAATGTCTTCACCTATAATTTTTATCCATTTAATAGTTATATATATATATATTTCTAACAGTTCGCCATGTCGTTTTCATCACCATACTGACTTTTCTATTTGCTATTATTTTTTTATCAGTCTGTTTTTATTTGGAATCTGCTTGCGTCGCTTATAATCTGCAATCAAGTGCCAACTGGGAGTGCTCATATGTTGGTAACACGGCATGCCATGTAGCCAGTGTGAGGATAGTTTCAGGTAAACAATGACAGTGAGAAATTACAGTTTGCTTTTACCGCTAAAACTGAAATCTTGCTGCGGAAGATGGCTATGCAGGCAAGCATATTAAGAAATTTTTATTTCCTGAGCTTGATCGTAGTGGTTAGTCTTAATAGCAATGAACAAAGCGATCGTGATTTTAGTCTCTCCCACAGATTGTCGATCGCCATTTTCAACATTGGACGTTGAACTTAGGTTAGGACATGACTTCAAAATCAGGGCTACAAAACCCAACGTATGTCGCATTTTAGTCAGTGGTCACTTAGAAACTTTCGACAGAGGATCTGCCATTTCTGTCATACCTTGCAGCGGCCGCTTCCAACATTATACTGTTATACTCCAAGTGACCCACCTGTTTGTGCGTCGCGTACAACCAAGAGGTAGCCGACAGCGGATGTGGCAACACTGCAGCGGCAAGTGACAGACGTCAACGATCTAGTAATTTTAATCGGACTGCAGTTACTTTCTTGCTACGCAGCGTCCCTTTTGTCTTTCTTCATTTTACTCTGAATAATGTTGATTCCATTCAACACGTGCAGTAATTTTCAGGTCACCCAGAACAAGTTCAGAACAAGACTACAGATGAACTCGGTACGGGTGGAAGAGTATCTGCCTAATTGTTTCAAACTTCATCGAAACGTGTGCCAAAGAGCGGCTAGCAAATGGTCCACTTGACTCGGATTGGCAATTTTGGTTTAATCTTGCGTCCCGAAACAACACCACGTTACTGAACAAGGGGCGCAAAAACATTTACTATCATGTGCGGGAAAATTTTGTAAGTCTCCATCCCAACAGAATAAATGTCAAAAAAATCGCAACCTTCTGTGGTAGTATAGTTTACCCTGAATAAGTGGTAGCATGATTCTTCGTATTTAAATCAGTATAGTTATGGGGAAAGAAGAAACAATGTCTGTCAAACGGAGGGAAAAATTATGCAAGTCTCCGTTTCATCAACAGGCATAAGAATCGGGAATTTTCAAAGACACATTACCTTAACCCGAGTATTTCATGTAATACACTTCATTATAAGTGCATCAAATATTTGTATGGGGACGTAACAATCACTTACTAATTACCACCTTGATACTAGTTCACACACGTGGCCAAGTTGTGGTAGCCAACCCCAGTACAGAAGTTCGGACACACATGATTATTTCTGTCGTATCTTGCACTCATGCACTGTCGTATAATTATGTACTCGTATGTTGTATCAGTTTATCTGGCCCACCTCCCTATTAACGCCCGTTGACACAGTTTCGTGCCAAAGTGAATAGGCACATTTTCATGAGACAGAGTTCTAATTCTCCGCACAAATTTATTATTTCGTCATCTAACTACACGAAACTGTAGTAAGCTACTGTTTATTTTAGGAACAAAACTACACTTTAACAATGTGGCAGTAGCTCCAACGGACCACATGGCGGGAAACCAAGTACACAAAGAAAACATATCACAAATCAAAAAGAATGCCCCAAAATATCACTGTTAAAGAAACACCGCATTTAAACGCATTAGATTAATTAACTTCTGTTACGCGCAGAGCAATATCACGACCTTGAGCTTAAGGTCCACGGTGCGTGCTTGACCAAGGCCCTAACGCAAAGTTCTTTCTGAAATTTAATCAGATTACGAAGATAAACTACGTCATGGGGGTTTCGCGGTGATCTCACTCTTGATTTCAACACCTGGACCTTAGTAACGAACAGACTTGAAACATTGTAATACCTTCGATAATATTACCATAAAAGCGAGAGCTAACTCTTCAGCGTCTGCACAGCGCCGCTACTCAGGAACCAGTATCCGGCGGGCCACATCGCCCAACAGTTCCACGTTCAAAAGCGGGGGTGGAGGGGGTGGTTCGCCAACCTGACGGAGCCAATGCTCGTGCCTTTCCGACCTCTCTGACCTGACTTGCACACTTTGTCTTTGCCAAACTTGTTCGGGCATGGGGGTTGGTGCTACCCTACCACAGAACCACTCTACTCGTGCGACGCTACAACTTCTCAGTAAGGCTTTCTGCTACTTCACATAATTTCTCACCAGTTTGAACAAGGGAAAGGATGCAGGGAAACGTGGAAAACACTAAATAAGAGCAATAAATAAATAAACAAACGCCGTTTGGTGCATTCTCTCCTTTTTGTTACTAACTGATTTATTTCTGCAGAGAAAAACACTCTCGCTATTAATTCTCTTGTACTGGAAATTTAATGAGAAAAATGTGGAACGGTGTTAGAAGTTCATTTTCAACAATCTCGGGTATCTTCGAAGAAAATGGACTCAGGGCTGTCATTCCGATTGAACGACAGTCCAGTACATTTCTTCAATTGGCGCCACGAGGAGAAGACCCTAATCTCCACGCTACACCAATCTGTTATTTTTTTCCACATGTTATGCTGGGGTAGGTTCAAAGTACATTGTTTGAAATAGTTAGCCCGCATCTCGTGGTCGTGCGGTAGCGTTCTCGTTTCCCACACCCGGGTTCGATTCCCGACGGGGTCAGGGATTTTCTCTGCCTCGTGATGGCTGGGTGTTGTGTGATGTCCTTAGGTTAGTTAGCTTTAAGTAGTTCTAAGTTCTAGGGGACTGATGACCTAAGATGCTAAGTCCCATAGTTCTCAGAGCCATGTTTTTGAAATAGTTAATTTGAGAAGACCACAGAAAAGGATATCATTGACACAGTGACCATTGTCGCAGACATTCAGGACATTACAAAACTTCTATAAATGAAATCATCTTAAGTAGCTAATCACAGTTATACAGGTTGGTACCCATTACGTAAACACACTGAAATGTCTTACGACATAAGAACCAAATACTCATATGAAGGGTGACTGTTAGTGTATCTCAACAAAAAACACAGTATATTCCATGAAAATCATCGAAAAAGAAGTAAGCGTTCAATGCAATCAATAATATAAGACACCCATCCTTCAATATCCCCACACACACTTTCTGATTTGCATACTACCTAGTAACCAATCAGAAACTCTGATAAAGAGAATACATATTTTAAACTGATCACTACTGGAGACAATTTGCTCGTAATGAAACTCCTAATAAAATATTTGAGACTGATCACTATTTGAGTCTATTTGCTGATAATGAGCCTCTTCATAAATAATCTATAATTAACTCCAAATCGGAAATTAAACTAGTACAAAATTATACAGTGGCACATTATGTAGGTCACAAGTTTCATGGGAGAAGCAATTTTGTATTTTAACACATAAGATCACTAAATAAATAAACAAACGCAGTTTTGGTCTATTTTCTCCTGCTTTTTACCACCTGGTTTATTTCTGCAGAGAAAACCCTCTCGCTATTAGTTCTCTTGTACCGGAAATTTAATGAGAAAAATGTGGAACGGTACAACAAGTTCCGTTTCAATATAATACAGTTAACGTGTGTCATTAAAGTCTAGTACGAATTATAACGGTATTGCCACTGCTTTGCATCCAATCCACGTTTATTACCTGTGTCTGCCCATAGATTCCGCCTTCTTTCCTAATAATTTCGGATCTCTACGTCAGATATTGACATGCAACTATAGGACAAGGGCACTCAAAGTATACGGCTGGAACACTGTTGAGACCTCTTCGCTTGTTGAATGACGCAGCATGGAGTGCAGTGGAGCAGATCAATAAGAGCGCCGGGTGCTGACGATACAACATTAGCGGGACAAGAATTTACTAGAGTAAAGTTTACAACCGTATATTCTCCTCTGTGGGGGCGTCCAGGCCGGCGACGGTGCGGCACGCAGTTTCGAAACTTCCTGACATTGCCCTAGAAAGCTTCAGCGGACGTAGTCCTCGGCAGACAGCTTACGTAATCACAGTGCCGGGTGGAAGGCAGGCCTCGTAGGCGAACGGCGTTGTCTGTATGCCAGGCGTGGCTTCGCAGGACCTCCAGAGCACTCTGCTTGACGTCGAGGGGTGACCTCTCAGCAAGTCTGCGTGGTGCGGAGGTGAAGAAGAGCATAGCACTTGCCCCCACGTAAGGCAGGGGGTGTCAGTGACTGATAACAGATACCGCTGCAGTAGTTAGCTCACCTCCCGAATGTTACGACACGTGGACAGTGTGTCAATCACCATCATTTCAGCTCATCAAGCCGTAGGTAGCAGTCTCCAGGTCTTATCATCAATGGTTGCAAGGCTGGAAGCTCACGGCGACCAAGCGTTGTCACCAGACAGGTACCACTCTCGGAGGCAGAAGTCATATCGCTGAACAATAGCAGCGCATCACTGGTTGGGCCTGATAGCTAGTGTAAAGCAGTATAAAGACTGCCGCAAAGGCTCGGAAGTCCGAGGATGTCTTACTACCAGTTTGAGGCAGTGACAGTACGATGGGCCTGTGATGAACTAGTGTTACCTACATTTCCGAATGGCTTTAAAAACTGCAAGTTTTTTGCTTTTTCGCCATATCATCAGGCTGATAGGTGATCTCGCAAAGCTTTTAATCTTTCTGTCGAGATCGCACTCTGCTTTTACAAAGATGTAATGGCTCCTACATCGATACTCCGCAAGCCACCTTACGGCGCCTGGTGCAGGATACCACGTACCACTACTAGCCATTTCCATTCCTATTCCACTCTCTAACAGAACGAGGCAAAAATGACTGTTTATATGCCTCCATATGAGCCCTAATTTCTCGTATTTGGTACTTACGCGCAATATAGGTTGGGGGCAATACAATCGTTTCCTCCAGGAATTCCCATCTGTGTTCCCGAAGGGTCTCCGTAACACTTGCACCTTCTTTTAACCTACCAGTAACAAATTGAATTGCCCGCATCTGAATTGCTTCAATGTCTTCCTTTAATTCCACCAGGTACCTATCCCAAACATTCGAGCAGTAGTGAAGAACAGGTCACACTAGCGTCCTGTATGCAGTCTCCTTTACAGATGAACCACACTTTCCCAGAATTCTCCCAGTGAACCAAAGTCGACCATTCGCCTTGCGTACCACAATCCTCAAGTGCTCGTCCCATCTTTGCAGCGTTTCGCGCAGATATTTAGTTAATGTCACTGTGTTAAAGAGCACACGACAATGCCGTATCCGAACATTACGGGTTTGTTTCTTCTACTCGTACATATTGAATAACGTTTGTAATATATCTTCATATTCGATGAATTATTCTGATACAATTCTACCCTTGAATGACGTTTACTAATTTTCTGTCTTCGTACTCGCAGAATCCATGAGCAAAGTAGTTTCATACAATAGCTATGCCATAAGCGCATAATTAGTCTTTGTAGTACTCTCTCTGGTGGTTGTTAAAAAAATCTTCCGAGATTGTCTTCATGCCGATTAGCCTGAGCATTGTTTGAAGAATTGTAATCTGAATATTGAGATTTATGACAAAAACTAAGTGATACGAAATTGTACGATTAAAAGGGATATATATATATATATATATATATATATATATTGCTCCTTCATACAAAAGGTGTGTAACAATTTACATTATTTGACATTTGAGAATTAATGATATTCATCGATATATTGCGTAGTTGTTAATCAGAAGGTACCTTCCGAAAGACTGGATACGATCCTGCATTTAATAATCCAAGAGCTCCATTACTTCTTCGGTAGGTTAAACTTCATCAAAGCCAAATATCCGCTTGATCTGAGGTTTCCCGACTGATTATACAACGCTCCCAAAAATACGAGGCATTTTATTTGTACAGATTAACAGAGAATGCCGCAAACACTAGCCTGCAGAGAAGAAGAATCATCGCCTGATTACTTTCTAACAAGTAAAATTTCTGAATCATTTTGAGTGACTGAGTTCTTACTCGGTCTCCTATTATGAATGATTGATTGCTCGAACGAATTGAGAACTACATAACAACATAATTACATAGCTAGGAGGAAAAATTACACGTTTTTCTACATTTAGAGCTAGCTCCAATTCATCAAACCAACTCACTGCAAAGGTTATTTTGCTGAGTTTACGATTCAAAATAAGGCAATCTCTTCCAAGTTTATTCCGCTTTCCACTATTGAAATGGAACTTGTTGTACCGTTCCACGTTTTTATGATTAAATTTCCAGTACAAGAGAATTAACAGCGAGAAGGTTTTCTCTGCAGAAGTAATTCAGGTGGTAAAAAGCAGGAGAGAATGGACCAAATGGCGTTTGTTTATTTATTTATTGATCTTATGTGTTAAAATACAAAGTTACTATTCCCATGAAATCTGTGACCTACGTAATGTGCCTCTGATTGCTTTCTGCCTGTTGGCCTTTCTGGTGGCGACACAGCGCATTGGTATAGCTGCACAGCCTCCTCGTAGATTAAATACAATGAGGTGACAAAAGCCCTAAGACTGCGATTTGCACGTATACAGAAATCGGTACTATCGCGTACACAAGGTATAAAAGGGCAGTGCATTGGCGAAGCAGTCAATTGCACTCACGTGATTTACGTGGAAAGGTCTATGACGAGGTTATGGCGGCATGACTGGAAGTAACAGATTTTGAGCGCGGAATGGTAGCTGGAGCTAGACACATCGGACACTCCATTTGGGAAATCGTTAGTGAATTCTGTATTCCGAAATTCACAGTATCAAGAGTGTTCCGAGAACACCAAATTTCAGGCATTACTACTCACACGGACAACACAGTGGCGGACGGTCTTTACTTAACGTTCAAGAGCAGTGGCGTTTGCGTAGAGTTGGCAGTACTAATAGACAAACAACACTGCATGAAATAACAACAGAAATCAATGAGCGATGTTTGGCAGTCGACAATCGATGCGAATGCCTTTGCTCACAGCGCGACATCGCCTATAGCATCTGTCCTGACATAATCATATCGGTTGGGCCCTTGACGTCCGGAAAACTGTGGTGTGGTCAGATGAGTCCCGACTGAATTTAGTAAGATCCGATGATATGGTTAGAATGTGGTGCAGACCCCACGAAGCAATGGATCCAGATTGTCAAAAAGGCACTGTGCAAGCTGGTGGTTAATGGTACGGTCTCTGTTTCCATGGGATGGACTCGCTCGTCAGGTCTGTCTCGATCGATCATTGACTATAAATGGTAATGTTTGGTTATTAGGAGTCCATTTTCAGCCATTAATAGTCTACATGCTCCCAAACAATAATGGAATTTATATGGATGACAATCCGCCATTTCACAGGGCCACAACTGTTCGCGACTGGTTAGATGAACATTCTCGACAGTTCGACTGAATGATTTGGCCATCCATGGACCGTTTATGAGACATAATCGTGAGGTCAGTTTGCTCACAGAAACCTGCAGCGGCAACATTTTCGCAATTGAAGTTAAAATCTTCTGGGTTATTAGGCTGCGCCATGTCTCTTCTAAAACGGTAGACGTTTCGACCCCTCTCCTGGGACATTACTCAGGATGTTCTGCTATCCACTACTGGTAGAACACTCTAGCATCCTGAGGAAGATACCAGCAGAGGGGTCGAAACGTCAACCATTATAGAAGAAACATGACGTGGCCTAATAACCCATAAGATTTTAACTTCAGTGACAACGGCCACGAAAGCCTGCAGACTTACATTTTCCCAGTTATTGATGGCTGTGGAGACAGCATGGTTTAATATTTCTGCAGGGGATTTCCAACGACTTGTTGAGTCATGCCACTTCGAGCTGCCGAGTAGCTGTACTCAGTTAGCCAAAAGGAGCTCTAACACGATATTAGGAGGTATCATATGACTTTCGTCACCTCAGCGGATATTTAGCAAATATTTATGCCCAAATAATGATTGACAACGATTTGCATTAGTTTATTTGTATAAGCTTTATAATATGTCACTGTAATATGAAGATTGTGAGTTGCCGTAGTTCACTGTTCACTTGCTCTGACCTGTCTTGAATTCTGGCCTAGTCCTGAATTCAGCGAAAAATTACTATTGCATGTAGAAGGTCCAGTTTGCATTTTCTTGTTTGTGAATGTAGTTCAATCCTGACGTTGTCTTGTGTTACTATTGATACTGTCTTGATACGAGCTGTGTGCCTGCTTATACGGGCTTGTAATGGACAGATGTGCGTTTGGAAACTGTTTGTACCAGGGTTGGAACTTAAATAGTGGCAACTAGTTATTCACAAGCGATAAAAAGGTGTTACATGTTTCTCACCTGTTATTCTCCTTCAGAGTAGTCACCAGTGTTGTGTAGAGCCTGTTGCCAGCGATATGGAAGGCGTAGTATACCATTAGCAGAGCCGGTTCTCTTGATAGTGCCAATGGAGCGGTCTACTACCTGCCGAATCTCTGCAACAGTTCTGAAGCGAATGCTACGAAGTGGGTCCTTCATCTTTGGAATCAAATCAAAGTCACCTGCGACCGCTTTGCGAAAGTAGCGGCGACACTTTGTGCACAACCCACCCAACATTTTTCACGACAATCCGCGGGCTCATACAGCGCAAGCTGTGGCTCCTCTGTTCGGTCGATGGGATTGGAAAGTACTGTACGATCCACCATACTTCCCCGACGTACGTCCTTGTGACTTTGATTTGATTCCGAAGATGAAGGAACCACTTCGTGGCATTCGCTTCAGAACTGTTCCAGAGATTCAACAGGCAGCAGACTGCTCCATTCTTTTGTATCGGCTGTGAATAAATAGTTGCCACTATATAAGTTCTGATCCTCGTATGATGTAAGGCGAAAGTATGAAACGGGCATTGCCAGCTCATCAATCTTCTATGTATATTTACGTTCCGTTGCTTCTGGAGGATACAGCAGTAACTAAGGACGGAAGACTACATAAGACAGTTACCAAGAGATGGCACAGGTTAGTGGAGCATCCACGATGGCAACCAGGAACAATGAAATGTCGCTGGAAGGAGAAGGTCAGAAATAGCGGAGACAGAGCAAGTCTAGAGAGGAGGCTGAGCGAAGTAGTGAGATGGAATTGAAAACATTAGCACACGATATGAAATGATGGAGGACAGCATCGAACCAGGTGAAAGTCTGAAAACATAATTAAAAACCGACCTTCAATTTATAGCTATTAAAATACCTTTTCTGTGATTGCTAAGAAATTCTGTGCAATAACCCACGTGTACATTTGCTATAGATGACGCACGCATAGAGAGGATGTACGTAAACTGCAAGTGCAGCATAGAGAGAGTTAAGAAAGGCTTGGATGCCTACTACTCGCTGAGGACCAGGTATCCAGAGATGATGATGAATCGTGACCCAATGGGAGCCGACGTTGTGAGCACCATGGAACACATGTAAGTACCAATGAAACCCATCCTACAGTTTTGTGTCCTCTTTTCAAATACTGATCATTCTTTTTCAGTCGAATAACTGACAGTGTAAATCCACACATGATAAATTACGCTGGAAATGTGTAACGCAGTACTGCAGCTTATCATCCTGTTCTACTGGTACCTCGAAGAAACAGTAATACGTTTTTCTTACTGAAGAATTGACCAAATTCTTAATAAGTTCCGACCCCCTCATGAAGATTAAATTCCGGACCCAATATGCCACGATTCAGAGATACGCAAGTATTTTCAACGTTTAACGCTGTCGAATTATGACTCTCTGTTTTTCTTAAATGAAACTAATTTTCTGTAATTTTGGGAAGAACACTATAAGAATTCTTTGAGAAAGTACGTGTATGTAATCTGGTCAATTACTTACATGATAACAGCGGCGCAAATTATTTGAAAATTTTGAGAAAAGGTCTGTTACACAGCGAAGGAAGTAAACGAAGTCGAAACACAGATACAGTTATTACGGTTATTTTCATGACTAGCATGTCAAGTGCTCAAAATTTGACTTTGGTCACCGATATATTCAGTTCCCGACAGACGAAACCATACGCTGAATTTCCTCTGTACTTATCACGTCACTGGGCCTCGTGATACGGTATTTCTTGCGTTGAGAATTCCTCAGTGTCTCCTTTGATACTTGAATTTGGGCCCTTAGGTTTAAAGGGTGGAATAGATTGACTGTGTTTCTGTTACCAGTACAATATTTAAACATTTGTTTATAACATGAATAAACAGAATCATAGAGACAAAGATCTGACTTGATCACAATAACTGGCTACAACCACCAGTTTCGCAAACTGGACGTCTCCAAGGTTAAACATTAATAAAGCAACAAATTGTTAATATGAAACTTACTGGCAGATTAAAACTGTATGCCGGACCTAGACTCGAACTCGGGACCTTTGCCTTTCGTGGGCAAGTGCTCTACCAACTGAGCTACCCAAGGTAGGAGACGAGGTACTGGCCGAAGTACAGCTGTGAGGATGGGGCGTGAGTCGTGCTTGGGTAGCTCAGTTGGTAGAGCACTTGCCCGCGAAAGGCAAAGATCCCATGTTAAAGTCTCGGTCCGGCACAAAATTTTAATCTGCCAGGAAGTTTCATATCAGTGCACACTCCGCTGCAGAGTGATAATCTCATTCTGGAAATTGTTAATAGACTCCCATATTAAATAAAGAGTTTAAAATCATAATTATTACCTCCTCAGCACAACAAGTTACAACCACTGGAGTCATAAACAGAACACTTCCAAAGTGAAATTTTAACAACAGCAGCAAAGACTCAGATTGAATAAAATTTAAATTAATTTACATCGTTATTAAAGCAACCTAAGAAAATGATCCGAACCAAGGAAACTTCAGAGATACATTGAGTCTAAAAGATCAAATGTCTACCACAAATACTATAAAAATTAAGAACATTACCTTCCCTTCTGCAGGATCACACATGTTTGTCGTTTGAAAACTGCCATAAACATGCACCTTCTCAAAAGACCCTCAGTCACACCCCACTAAAAAGGCGCAAGAAAATACCATAGAAACTAACCTGCAAAATTACAGTGAAGAAACAGAAAATACATATGTATTATTCTGTTAGCAACGCAAGCTACATGTGGACATGACCAGTATAAATGTCTAGAAAATGGGCGTACTGGCGAATATGGGGTTTGGCAAGCATAAAAAAAGCAGAAGAAATTCGCGCCGTATGTACGAGGGGATTTTGTTACTCAAATGTAGGCCCAAGGTGGCTTACTACGAAGGGCAACAAAACGGAGCGTAGAATACCGTCGACGTATCGTCGTGCTGTAAAGGTACCGTGGAGAACAACCAAACGTGTCCTGCTACGAAATGCAATGCCACCCCAGCCCGTCACTACTGTATGGTTGGCGAGAGCCACTTCGGTATCGTATTTCTCTACAGGGCATCTACAGACAAGTCCTCACTGGTCGTCGGGGCTCGGTCCGAAGCGGGACTCATCGCTGGCGACAATTCTACTCCAGTCAATGAGATCAGGCCACGATGACCATCGAAGACCTGTCTGGACAGCAATAGGATACGAACATCACTGTCAAGCACCATACAGCCCGAGGAGTTATAATCTGGGGATCCATATTACGTGTCATCTGCGAAACTGTGACAGCACTGTGGTACATCGTCGATATTCTGCGCCCCTTTTGTTGCCCTGCATGGCAAAGCATCCTGGGCTCAAATTTCAGCAAGATAAGGCCCCATGCACATCGAAAGGGTTCCTAAAGATTACCTTATAGCTTGTCAAACGTTGCCTCGGCGAGCGAGATTGTTGGACCTCAACCGAATTTCGAGCCCTGTGAGCATGGCCTTCAACCAGCTCGGGATTCTGACGATCTAACGCGCCAGGTGGATAGAATTTGGCACAACATCCCTTAGAAGAAGATCCAACAACTCTGTCAACCAATTACAAGAAGAATAACGGTTTAACTGCTTACATAAAGCCCAGACGTGGAGCAATATTTTACTAATTTGCTCAATTTGTCACACACTCTCTCTTGAATAAGTAATCCATATTACACTCCTGGAAATTGAAATAAGAACACCGTGAATTGATTGTCCCAGGAAGGGGAAACCTTATTGACATATTCCTGGGGTCAGATACATCACATGATCACACTGACAGAACCACATCACATAGACACAGGCTACAGAGCATGCACAATGTCGGCACTAGTACAGTGTATATCCACCTTTCGCAGCAATGCAGGCTGCTATTCTCCCATGGAGACGATCGTAGAGATGCTGGATGTAGTCCTGTGGAACGGCTTGCCATGCCATTTCCACCTGATTCCTCAGTTGGACCAGCGTTCGTGCTGGACGTGCAGACCGCGTGAGACGACGCTTCATCCACTCCCAAACATGCTCAATGGGGGACAGATCCGGAGATCTCGCTGGCCAGGGTAGTTGACTTACACCTTCTAGAGCACGTTGGGTGACGCGGGATACATGCGGACGTGCATTGTCCTGTTGGAACAGCAAGTTCCCTTGCCGGTCTAGGAATGGTAGAACGATGGGTTCGATGACGGTTTGGATGTACCGTGCACTATTCAGTGTCCCCTCGACGATCACCAGAGGTGTACGGCCAGTGTAGGAGATCGCTCCCCACACCATGATGCTGGGTGTTGGCCCTGTGTACCTCGGTCGTATGCAGTCCTGATTGTGGCGCTCACCTGCACGGCGCCAAACACGCATACGACCATCATTGGCACCAAGGCAGAAGCGACTCTCATCGCTGAAGACGACACGTCTCCATTCGTCCCTCCATTCACGCCTGTCGCGACACCACTGGAGGCGGGTTGCACGATGTTGGGGCGTGAGCGGAAGACGGCCTAACGGTATGCGGGACCGTAGCCCAGCTTCATGGAGACGGTTGCGAATGGTCCTCGCCGATACCCCAGGAGCAACAGTGTCCCTAATTTGCTGGGAAGTGGCGGTGCGGTCCCCTACGGCACTGCGTACGATCATACGGTCTTGGCGTGCATCCGTGTGTCGCTGAGGTCCGGTCCCAGGTCGACGGGCACGTGCACCTTCCGCCGACCACTGGCGACAACATCGATGTACTGTGGAGACGTCACGCCCCACGTGTTGAGCAATTCGGCGGTACGTCCACCTGGCCTCCCGCATGCCCACTATACGCCCTCGCTCAAAGTCCGTCAACTGCACATACGGTTCACGTCCACGCTGTCGCGGCATGCTACCAGTGTTAAAGACTGCGATGGAGCTCCGTATGCCACGGCAAACTGGCTGACACTGACGGCGGCGGTGCACAAATGCTGCGCAGCTAGCGCCATTCGACGGCCAACACCGCGGTTCCTGGTGTGTCCGCTGTGCCGTGCGTGTGATCATTGCTTGTACAGCCCTCTCGCAGTGTCCGGAGCAAGTATGGTTGGTCTGACACACCGGTGTCAATGTGTTCTTTTTTTCCATTTCCAGGAGTGTATTTGAAGCTGTTATCATTTGTTTGTGTGGATAATTCTTTTTTTGTCTTAAAATGTATTTCTCTCCAAAAGTCTGTCTCATTAAGCCTTGTGTTTAATTGTAAATAGTTCTTTTTACAATTTTGAAAAGGTAATTTCTAAATCATGTACTTGCTAATATAATACCTTTTTGACACATAAGCATGCGGCAAAAAAGTGTTATCAGCAAGCGTTTAAGGAAGGCATCATTGGTGTCATTGTAATGTCACCATACAACGACACAGCACATTGTACAAAGCAATTCTTCCCACAAAACTCAAAAGTTATCCTTCATTTCACTTAAATGACTTCCTATCGATAATATAAGCTCAAAGTTTGTTTGGTAAATATTACAACTATGATCACACTTAATATTAAAGTTGTATTGTAACCTAGAAACATCTTTTCTAATAGTAATGGTCAGCTCATTTAGCTGAATACAGTGCATTCCACCACTTTTTAACTATGTGCAGCCATGAATGTGAAATGTCAGATACTTTTAGACGTTCCTTATGAGATATTAACAGCAAACACATTATGCTTAGTACATCATACAAACAATTTCAGTAATTTTTCTCGTTATGTTGACCATCATGAAGTTGTCAAAAAAATTGAGATACTGCCAGAACATGAGACCCATTACCTACACTTCATTAAAATTATTAGTGTAACCACAGACCATTATTCTACACCAACATGTAGCATAAACTCGCCTTGGTCATTTCCTAGAATTATGCATAGTATACTATCACAATATGTCACAGAAAAGGGCACAAATAAGTCCCTAATACATCAACACTCTACTGTCATCACATAAACCTCAAAAATATAGAATAATTCATAAAACTTCATGTTAATGTAAATAATATAAACATCATCAACTCTCCATAAGCTTCAGATAATTCCATAAATACACCCCAAGTAGAAAAACGCTCTAAGTCCACATACCTCATTCACTGTAACATATTACGAATTTTGAAACCTGAATTATATTTTACATCGCAAATGAACTTTCAAGCATCTTATGTATTATTTAGTTTACATAACCTGTTTATTTTTTTGTTTTACCTGCTTTGCTTTGACAAACACCATCTGTCCCTGAGCCTTTCTCCCTCAATAACATCACAACAGTAGTGAAACGGACACAGTTTGAAAAAATATACCATTTTCATTTCTGTATATGTTTTGTGTTATTTGACATCAGCTGACTACAAACACAATAAACACTAAAATGTTGTCATCTTACTTCCCCTTATGTAAAAACCCAATTTTTTTTCGAAATGCATCTAAATTTCCTAAAATGGCAGTAATTCAAACCCATTTATCTTCAAAAAAGCAGTAATGCAACATAGCGTACCATAGTTCAAGTAATCGAATAAAAAAATTATTTTATCGCTTCTACCTTTGGTTCGCATAAATATCATACACTTGAGACACAGCGAAAATGTCAAAAATATAAATATTATATGTAAGAGGTTTACAACATAAACGATAATAAGTGTTATATTTTGCTTTCCAGGCCCCAAGTGGTTTGTCATTTTCGTTTAATTAATTGGTACCATGAGATAATAAGAACGCTGCACAACTACATTATTGTGTCATGCACTAGTAAAAACAAGATAGATTGACAGTAGGAGGTAATTGCACAAGGATAGGAGGAAACATGCACTACAGAAATGTTAAATTATCGAATTAATACTGCAAGAGCATTGAGGCCCTGGATTTTTACATTCTCTTGGTCTCCATCTAATTCAGACACTGTTTATGCTTCAGTGACAATTTACCACTACTGGCTTCAGTGCAAACACAACACAGCGCCAAGGAAAATATCTAAGCGGTCTTTGAGCAGAGTCTTTTGGATTCTCTGCCAAGAGCATGTACTAGGAACACTGGTTTGACCGAGATCTATCCAGATTGTAATTTGCAACTCTGTTGACCCACCGTTGAAGCTAACATTTTCACAGAATTCTCCCACCGATAAAAATTTATTATTGAAATTATTGAGCAATATGAAAGTACAGTCATTGCTAGTCATGCATACTTTTTCATTGCAAGGTTTTGCTGTGTTTTCACATAATCTCTTGAATACTGTTATCCTAAAACTTCAAGAAGTAGAAACTGCAGCTTTTCTACTTTGTGCAACACTTTATTCAGTGTTTGGTGGGGCCGTGTTAACACATGATTTTGGCACATGAGCACTATTGCTTTCTACAACTGACTGTTCTTCTTTAACAACAGACTTAGTTTGTTATTAATTACATTGACTCTGCTGTCCAGTAAGTTGATTTCTTATTTGTTCACTGTTTATCTTCGTGGGATATTTTACGTTTTCTGGTACTTAAACTAAATTTTCACCACTGGATTTTATTTCAGGCACCGATAGGATACTGCTAGATTTCACTTGGTCACTATCAGATTTCATATCTGTTTGCGTATCTCCCTCTCTCCCTGAGATAATTCTTTCTTACTACACAACACTGATGAGGTTTCCTATCAACTTCTACATCTTTCTGCTAGTGAAAAATATCCTGACTCACATATATTACCATCCACTCCCTGCTGCTTAATTTTCTGCTTCTTATTCATTTTAACTACATTCGAGAGCAGAGTACTCCACAAAATACAAAGTTTAAGATTTTTCCCAGCTCCTCTCTTCCTCTAAGTTTTCTTGTTAAAATAATGTGTTTGTTCCTTGTTCTAAAAACATGTGTCTACCATAGTATTATGCAATTTTTCTTATTGCCTTAATATATGGGTTTTACTTTGTTATATTCTTGTGATAGACAAAAATTATGATAATGCTTGAGACTAAAAGTCTGTAAATCCTGGGTTCAGTAGCCACGTGTAAAGATTCTCCCTTAGTTGTCAATGTCGCAAATATTCAATTTTAAAATGCATTTCTTTCAAGTGTAAGTCTCTTCATATGCAATGTTTGTAGATAAAGTTCAAGAGAGGAATCTCGACACAAATTGGTAATTATTTACTTAACTTACCAATGTCATCAGTGATAATCTCAACACAACCCATTAGGTCCTAGGTAGTTCAAATTACATGACAGAAGTTAGTGACATGTTTTCAGTTTTTGATGTTTTATTTCCACTCAACTTTAATCAATACACAGTCACAAACACTGTACGAAATCGCAAGGCAAATATAAACTACGTACTCACATAAACATTATGAAAAATGCATTGGCCTCCTCACCTCAACGAGTTAAAAGATCTGCACATTATATTCACTATCTCTGTAATGAGGCTAATGCAATTTGTGCCAAGCAAGAATAGTATATACGTCACTGACGGTTCTGGAAGTTTCCAGAAAGTTCTACAGGCAAATTACTATCCACGTAACTTTCGTTTTTCAGTTTTGTAATATTTTCAATTCAAAGTTTATGTTTGCCATATGTAAATCCTTTTAGAGATTAATAGGTAATAATAGTACTGTTAGTTTAAAGGAAATATTGCCAAAGTTACTTTCATTATATTAAATTGATACCTTATCATGTATTGATTGTAAATCAATGACAGTGTAAATACATACAACTGTCTAAAATGACTTAACATGACTTTCCAAAAATGGAGTGAGTGATAGTATTCTCTTTTCCATGCTTTTACTTGCGTTTAACGGAAAACTGATTTTGATGCTATAATATTGTACCATATGAAACTATGGATATATAAATGGAAAAAATATTTGTAAGGCAAAGATTTACCTGAGTGCTAGAAAAATTCATAAATGTCCACAATTGTTAACAAAGGACATATCTACATTAACATTAACACCACCTATAATGAACGTCCTCCCAGTCTTCTAAAATTGCCAACGATGTCTGATGAGCCACCGAATTATGTGAAACAACCAATTTAAAATTAATTTCTGCTTGTTATTTGATGAACTGATTCCGACGTTTCATTTCTCAAAACCGAAAACTTGAGATGTTGATACTGTATGACAGCGACTGGAGAAACAGCAATCACAGATGATAGTCATATTGCAACAAAAGTTGATCAGTGAGTACCTTCAGCAGCAGTTCCCCGTTATGCTTGAAAGTACTCGGTTATACACTCAAAAAATAGTAAAGACCTTGGCAGGAGCATCTGTCTTGGATGGTAAAGTGTGTTCCATGTTTTCTAATCTACAATAAGTCAGTACAGTTTCAGTTTACGTCCTGGTCTGTCTGAGAGGCCGTTTATGTTCTTGGAGAACACAACACTTCTATAGGACGTTTCTGTTATCACCTTTGTCTGTGATGAACTCTCGCTGTCCACGACAATGTACTGGTTTCTGACATTAAATAAATCTGCGAGGCAGTTGCATGTTTAAATATGTGTTAGGTGTTCTAGAAATAATATAAAGCGTCAATAACAAATTCTGTTTACAAGCCGAGCCACTTACAATAAAACTCTCAAAGCTTCAATACCTCTTTCCGCCATCGTCATCTGGAGTTAAGATCACAGACTGCTGATGCTGGTATGCTGTTCTGCTTATATACTGGTAGGTGGAGACACTGTCCCACAATGTATGTATATTTGTCCTCGGAGATTTCTGGGATGGCATTTTTCAGTAAAATCTTCATGGTATATGAGCCGCATCAATGCATGAACAGAACACAGTGGAGGTCCTTTCAGTCAGTGATCTTAACTCTTGATGACGATGTTAGAGGCAGCTATCGAAAGTTCCTATGTTGTAGTTGAAGTGACCTGGTCTGTAAGCCAAGAAGATTTTATAGAAGCATACCACCACAAACATGCTTTATAAATCCATGCCGAGTTTCTTTTGAAAGTACTCAATGAATGTGAGCTTGGAATACACCCAACTATGCAGCATTAGATCTAGGTTAAGAATGTTGATCCAAAAGTCTTTCTATTTCGTCCATATAATATAAGTTGAAACTGTTCAAGAACGACAAAATATTAGAGTTTGTTCAGGCATATTTTCTGATTGGTTCGATATAAAGGACCTGCGGTATTAGTAGAGAGTAACAATGTGAGTTATTGGGTTTGTTATCACACTTACCATTGTTTTTGTAAAAATATCTTCAAAGGAGTTAAAAAGCCTCTAAAATGCAATCAGTAAAACGTACAACATAAAGTACTGAGTAATGCAACAACACTCACTTCACTGTGCTGCTCATCCATTGCATTCATTTAACTCATAAGCAGCACAATCATCATCAGTAACCCTATCAAAATAGCTATGACTACAACCAACACTGTCAGCAGAAGAAACTCTGGACAGAACCGACAAGAACTGGATGTAACGTAAGCTGGAGGGGGAAGAATAGAAGTGGACATTATTATTGCAAGTATCAAAATGCTGACAGTGAACGAAATGAGATTGCAAAGCACACGCATTACAAGCACTGCTGCCATTTGCGCTGTTGTCTAGTTATTTTCAGTGCAATACAGGCACAAAGATCAGTGGTGGTAATAAATCTAACGAAATGCTGTTACTCTCTAAGAAGCGACTTGAGATAGTGAATCTCTTACACCTCAGTAATAAGAAAGTATCTCTGGACAAGTCCCAAAATTTGCTCTTCTCGTTTGGGAACCACTTTCACAGGTGGGGCAAATAAAAGTGGTCCGGAGAACAGGTATAAAGGAATACAGCAGAGAAAAGGAAATACAGTACTGACCTGAGTATAGTAGATGTTGAAAGAGACCACCATTCACCTGTGGGCACTTTTGGTCCCAGGTCAACAAGTTGTTGAATGCGGATCGAAAATGGACTGTTGGAACTGCTGCAGATTCATCCCTAATGTTCTGCTGCAGTTATTGAAGACTATGAGGGTTGTTGCGATACACCTTAGGCTTTAAGGCTATCCACACACTAACCTGATCAGGTGGCCTGAGTGGACACTATGGGTCGTGACCAGACTGACCTTTGTTAACAACTGCGTCACGCGTGAAAACTGTGTAAACGTGCTCCAAGGTTGGACCAGCTGTACAGACAGTGGTTCCATCCTGTTGGAAATAACTGTAGGTCTTTTCCTCCTCCGTTAATGCTGCCACACGTTCACGGTCAATTGTATCCACTGGTCTGGGCCACTTTTACTTGCTCCACCCTGTATAAGTAAATGCATAAACTGGCGGAAAGTTCCTCCCATCTTCTCAGATTTCACATGGTTTCCTCAATTCCCTTTTCTTTTCTTCAGATATTTGTGACCTGCGTTTTCCAAAATATAGCATTTGATATTTGCGTCAGTGACAGATTTATCTCACATTCACAGCAACGTCAATTACAATAGTACAAAAATCGAGTAACCGTATGCATTCAAAAGGTTCAAACGCGCTTTGAGTTATAATAAGATATTAGTATCTGTGATTTATTGTTATATTTATTGCAATTTAATGTGGTATTTCGCAAGAGTGTGCGTTAGATGATGTCGTCGTCGACTGTGCTATTCACAAAGCGCTTAGATGGATTGTTCGTAATAGTACGCCTAAACCCACCTAACTGTAAGTTTTTTTTTCAGATGCATACAATAATATCCTATAGATAACCTCTCAGTTTTGCGCTTCTAATGTGCCGACAGCGTGATGCTGACGATGCCTCGCCTTACCAAAGAGCTCTACCGGGTGCACATCTTCGCCGACCCCGACCCGGACCCCATGTGGGTCTCCTGGACAAATTATGGAAAAACCGTCTCCATAAACCTCGACTGGATGCTATTGAATGACTACTCGCTCGGAGACATCGTCATCATGGACCTCAAGAACACGACTGCCGGACACGTCCTCCGGTCTGATATCAATATGATACGGGCTATTGAATTTGGCTACAAGGTAGGTTCTTTCAAAACATTGTTCTACATACACAAATCACAAATATTACCTTCCGTGGAACTTGTGGTACTTAAGTAGAGTTTTGTCCATTTAACGAGACGAGTAACACTACCCTTCAGAATTCCGTATCAGTTGCTTACATTTCCTCGTATCATAAGACTGAGACAGAAATTTCTCCCAGGTTTCCTTCTCCTGGAAGTACTTAAGTGTGAAACACAGAATAATCCTGTAGATGTATATATAGATAACTTTGTATAAAACATTTTTGGTTTCCTTGCAGCAGCACACCTGAGTAAAAACTTGAGTTTCTGACTATTCCAGCAACTGGCTAACTTTACATTTGAACAACCAGAAAAATGCAAGTGTTTTGTGAGTTGGCGGCATACGAAGACAGTAACGTCACTATGACCTTGACTGCACCACATCTTGAAGTTGTGGGAAATTCAAAAAAGCAAGCTAGTGGAAATGACCCAGTTATCATAGTGGTACATTCGAAAGCAATTCAGTCACAATTAAGTTCGAAAACTCGAAATTACATCACATGTGCCTGCAGCGATTATGACCCCATGCTCAAAAGTCTCTGAATGATCTGAAATTTGCGTTATGTTAAAAAATATGTAAGTATATTGACAATACTTGCAGTATTTCCATGGAGAAATTGCTATATCTGCACCTATATTTTACGTAAATTAGCGTCATCTTCAAAACTGTTCTTTTATTTGTCAGAAATACGAGAAGATATTGACTACACTAGTGTAACTAAGCATTTCTGATCTAATTCAAATGTTAAGCACCAATTGTGTAAGTCAATCGTTCGATCTCTGTACCATACTTGGTGTAAGGTACAAACGGCTCTCCAATCAATTATTTTTGCGTCTGAATTGCTCTACAAGACAATTTTTACTAATACTACATTATTCCACAGTCTAAAAATACACAATCTTCACCAGAATAGTGCAAAATTGTGTCATGTTCAAAAACAATTTGTCATAACCACAGTATTTCCATAAAGAAAAATAGGACCGAAGTACCGAAAGTTCCATACAAATTTAATTATGTAAATAGATAGTTCATCCATCCAAGGAGTCGGAAATATCGAAGATTTTTGCCTGTTATCGATGTCGATGCAGACAAGATAAATGTCTGCCTATCCCTGAGAAAAGGGTTTTTATCAAAAGGACAGACGGAATCGGGCATCGAATGACAAACAACAATTGTTTTTCGTGTAATATAATTACAAATTAAGAATTTGCAGATTTATTCCTTTCTTGTACTATAAATCCTTGCTTCCTGCAAAATAAATGAAAAAAAAAAAAGATTCAAATGGCTCTGAGCACAATGGAACTTAACATCTGAGGTCATCAGTTCCCTAGAACTTAGGACTACTTAAACCTAACTAACCTAAGGACATCACACACATCCATGACGGAGGTGCGATTCGAACCTGCGAACGTAGAGGTCGCGCGGTTCCAGACTCTAGCGCCTAGAACCGCTCGGCTACCTCGGCCGGCTATACTCGTTATTAACTGCTATCGTTTTGAGTAAATGGATTTCGTCGTCGAACGTTTCTTTCGAAAATGGAATGGAGTGAACAGCATAATGAAAGAAGGCGTTTTTATGAGACTGTGGATGAATGGAGGACGCAGGTACGATCTGATCAGTATATGTTTCTATACGAAAAAATAGTGAATGAGATTTTATTATCTTCTATTGTAAGGTCAGCCAGCCCAAAATTAATGACTCTAGCTCAACAGGGAGTACCCTCTTGCTTATTACGAGTGCATTTGCGAATATAAAAAAAAATGTAACATAAATGGTCGTATCTTTTGACAGCATCAAGTCAGAAGCTTACATTTATTACACCGCCAAAAGACTATAGACCTTATTATCCGAAACACATTTCAACTTGACACGTTGACCTGTTCCTGAGAGAAAGGGCAAACGACTAAAAATTTCTTTCGTATGTTATAATTATAAATTAACGATTTTCGGATTTGACTTCCTTTACTTGCATTGTAGAACCTTGCTTCTCTCCAAATTTCATTATTCTGCCCCAATTGGAATTACATTCTAGGTTTTACTGTGTGAGTTTGTGAGTATAAAAATATATGACATATAAATGGCCGTATCTTTTGATCACGTTAACTTAGAAACCTCATTTTGACACCCTAAAGGGACCCTGGTTCGTAATGTCGTAATATGTGACATAAATTTCAACTTGATGCTTCTTCCCGTTCCTGCTAAAAGGAGTTTTTAAGGGACAAAAAGACAGATAGACAGACCTCAAAGTGATGCTATAAGGGATCAGTTTTTACAGGTTGAATGAGGGAACGCTTAAATCATGTGACGTGAGCTGTATAAAGTAATGCTGTTCATTTCTCTCTCTGCCTCACACAAATACACAAACAATCTTGATGAACTTATTAGTTAAGAAGCACTTCTAAAAGTCTGTAGTTAAACCTCTTTACCATACCTGGTGCAAGGCACAACGGACAATCAAAAAGGTGGTTCGCTACCAAATTGATGTAAAAAAAACCACAATGCTTGTCAAATGTCACATTATTAATTAAACGTCTGAAGTATCCACAAACATACGTCATCAACTTAAAAATGCAATGTTTATGTCAAGTGTTACAAAGTCGTTTACCCAAACACACACACACACACACACACACAAATATCCATCAGAATAGATCCCAAAACAGAGCTGAGGGCTGTCAAATTCATTGTACAACGCTGTTTCCTCATTTAAAAGGTTACAAAACACACGTGGCTAAAAGTAACATCCTAAGCAAGTAGCTGACACTCCACTTTTAGACCTAATTGAGGAAATGCATTAGACCAAACCTGACCAAATCTATAACCTTAAAAACATATGCTGGCTAAAATACTATGTATAGTAGACAGGCACACAAACAAATAGGCAGTCTCAATTGCTGCGAGCTACTCGAAGAATGAAATTTATGTGATCCTAGCCTAAATGAAAGTATCAGTAAAAATAAACCTGACTAAACGTAATTGTAGTGGTTTTGGGTGGGTAGGGGGAGAAAAGACAATAACATATAAACTCTAAATATTAAATTGACGTGGCTGTGTCAAGCAACACACTACTTAAGCTTTATTCGAACGTTACATGCAGTACTGTCCATTAAAATTGCTACACCAAGAATAAATGCAGATGATAAACGGGTACTCATTGGAAAAATATATTAAACTAGAACTGACATGTGATTACATTTTCACGCAATTTGGGTGCATAGATCCTGAGAAAGCAGTACCCAGAACAACCACCTCTGGCCCTAATAACGGCCTTGATACGCCTGGTCATTGAGTCAAACAGAGCTTGCATTACGTGTACAGCTACAGCTGCCCATGCAGCTTCAACACGATACCACAGTTCATCAAGAGTTGTGTATAGTGACGAGCCAGTTTCTCAGACGTTTTCAATTGGTGAGAGATCTGGACAATGTGCTGGCCAGGGCAGCAGTCGAACATTTTCTGTATCCAGAAAGGCCCGTACAGGACCTGCAACATGCGGTCGTGCATTATCCTGCTGAAGTAAAGGGTTTCGAGGGATCGAATGAAGGTTAGAGCCACGGGTCGTAACACATCTGAAATGTAGTGTCCACCGTTCAAAGAGCCGTCAATGCAAACAAGAGGTGACCGAGACGTGTAACCAATGGCACCCCATACCATCACGCCGTGTGATACGCCAGTATCGCGATGACGAATACACGCTTTCCGTGTCCGTTCACCGCGATGTTGCCAAACACGGATGCGACCATCATGATGCTGTAAACAGATCCTGGATTGAGCCGAGAAAATGACGTTTTGCCATTCGTGCACCAAGGTTCGTCGTTGAGTGCACCATCGCAGGTGCTCCTGTCTGTGATGCAGCTTCAAGGGTAACCGCAGCCATAGTCTCAGAGCTGATAGTCCATGCTGCTGCAAACGACGTCGAACTGTTTATGCAGATGGGTGTTGTCTTCCATTTGTTGACTCAATGATCGAGACGTGGCTGCAAGATCCGTTACAGCCATGCGGACGAGATGCCTGTCATGTCTACTGCTAGTGTTACAAGGCAGTTGGGATCCAGCACGACGTTCCGTATTACCCTCCTGAACCCACCAATTCCATATTCTGCTAACAGTCATTGGATCTCAACCAACGTGAGCAGCAATGTTGCGATACGATAAACCGCAATTGCTGTAGGCTACAATCCGACCTTTATCAAAGCCGGAAAGGTGATGGCACGCATTTCTCCTCCTTACACGAGACATCACAACAACTTTTCACCAGGCAATGCCGGTCAACTGCTGTTTGTCTATGAGAAATCCGTTAGAAACTTTCCTCATGTCAGCATGTTGTAGGTGTCGCCACAGGCGCCAACCTTGTGTGAATGCTCTGAAAAGCTAATCATTTGCATATCACAGCATCTTCTTCCTGTCGGTTAAATTTCGCGTCTGCAGCACGTCATCTTGGTGGTTTAGCAACTCTAATGGCCAGTAGTATACTATTTTTTCCTACGCAATTATATTAACTTACATTTTTCTACATTTAGAGCAAGCTGCTACACGTCGCAACAACCAGCAATTCTGCCTAGCTCATCTTATATCATCATGTAGTTACTTACAGACGACACTGTCCCGTACACCAGAGCGTCACCTGCAAACAGTCGGAACTTGCTGTCTGTCAGGTCATTTATGTATGTAAAGAATAAGTACGGTCCCATCAAACTTCCCTGGGGCACTGCTGACGATATCCTTGTCTCTGATGAACAGTCTCCGTCGAGGACAACATACAGATTTCTAGTGCTTAAGAAGTTTTCGAGCCACTCATATATCTGGGAATCTGATTCACATTCTCTAACCTTCGTTAACAGTACACTATGTGATCAAAAGTATCTGAACACCACCAAAAACATACGTTTTTGATATTAGGTGCATTGTGTTGCCACCTACTGACTGGTACTGCGTATCAGCAACCTCTGTAATCATTAGACATCGTGAGAGAGCAAAATGGGGCGCGCCGAGGAACTCACGAACTTCGAACGTGGTCACGTGATTGGGTGTCACTTGTGTCATACGTCTGTATGCGAGATTTCACCACTCCTAAACATCCCTAGGTCCTCTGTCTCCGATGTGATAGTGAAGTGGGAACGTGGTGGGACACGTGCAGCACAGAAGCGTACAGGCCGACGTCGTTGATCGACGGAGACCGCCGACAGTTGGAGTGGGTCGTAATGTTTAACAGGCAGACATCTGTCCAGACCGTCACACAGGAATTCCAAACTGCATCAGGATCCACTGCAAGTACTGTGTCAGTTAGCCGGGAGGTGAGAGAACTCGGATTTCACGGTCGAGATGCTGCTCGTCATCACACATCACGCCGGTAAATGCTAAACGACGCCTCGCTTGGTGTAAGGAACGTAAACATTGGATGACTGAACAGGGAAAAAGCGTTGTGTGTTGTGGTGAATCACGGCACTCAGTGTGGCGATTCGATGGCTGGCTGCGGGTGTGACGAACACCCGGTGAGCCGGTCGTTGTGGCCGAGCGGTTCTAGGTGCTTCAGTCCGGAACCACGCGGCTGCTATGGTCGCAGGTTCGAATCCTGCCTCGGATATGGATGTGTGTGATGTCCTTAGGTTAGTTAGGTTTCAATAGTTATACGTTCTAGTGGACTGATGACCTCAGATGTTCAGTCCCATAGCGCTCCGAACCATTTGAACCATTTGAACACCCGGTGAACGTTATCTGCCAGCGTGTTTAGTACCAATAGTAAAATTCAGAGGCGGTGGTGTTATTGTGTGGACGTGTTTTTCGTGGAGGGGGCTTGCACTCCTTGTTGTTTTATTTGGCACACACCTCATAGACCTACAGTGATGTTTTAAGCACTTTCTTGCCTCCCACTGTTGAAGAGCAAATCGTGTTGCATCTTTCAACACGATCGAACACCTGTTCATAAAGCACGGTTTGTTGCGAAGTGGTTACGCAACAATAACATTCCTGTGATGGATGACGTGCACAGGATCCCGATCTGAATCCTGTAGAACGCCTTTGGGGTTTTTTGGAACGCCGACTCCGTGCCAGGCCTTACCGACCGATATCCATACCGCTACTCAGTGCAGCACTCCGTGAAGAATGGGCTGCCCTTCCCCAAGAAACCTTCCAGCACCTGACTGAACGTATGCCTGCGAGAGTGGATGCTGTCATTAAGGATAAGGGTGTGCCAACACCATTTTGAATTCCAGCATTAGCGATGGAGGGCACCACGAACTTGTAAGTCATTTTCGGCCAGGTGTGCGGATTGTTTTGACCTCATATAGTATGTAGTGAGGGACGGTGTTACTCGCTTTCCGGAAATCCGTGAATATGACATCTACCTGATACCCTCCACCCATGGTTTGCAGGCTATCGTGTGAGAAAAGGGCAAGCAGTGTTTTGCAGGAACGATGTTTCTAAATCTATGTTCCACTCGCAAATAGGGCGAGGGTAAAACGATTGTGTATATGCCACCGTACGAGCCTTGATTTGTCGCATATTATCTTGGTGGTCATCACACGCAATATGTGTTGGCGGCAGTAGAATCGTTCGGCAGTCAGCTCTGCTCACAGCAATAGCTTGTCTCTGTTTAGGAAACTCTTCTGTCTCTGGCAAATTTACTATATCTGAACTCAAAATATGTTCAAGAAATCGGCAGCAAACTGATGTTAAGTATATAGGTCTGTAATTATGTGGGTCCGTTCTTTTACCCTTTCTGTTTACGGGAGACACTGGCACCCATGTGTTTGTTGCGATCCCCTATCATGAGTGACTTCCTTAAACTGAAATTTAAAACTTCAACTTCCGTTTTGCTGTCTTCTGTTGTTACGAATTTCTACTAAAACATTCCTGTCGTCATCTGCGCGTTATTCTTTAAACCGAGAGTGCAACAGTCTCTGCTTCCTCAGATTTATCCGAATTTTGTTTTCAAATCACGTTAGGCCTTTCCCAACTTCAATCGACTTGTATGGCACATACTTTTCCAGAGCACGATTTACAATCCGTCTATACTTTGCCCATATTGCCTCTACGTCAGTCATATTGGAAGTAGCTGATGTCCATTGTCCAAGTGGGACGCTAACAATCGTTTACCAACTTTTCCTAGCATAAATCTCTCCTAGTGTTCCTAACGGATTTGTAAACTTTATAACCATGGTCATGAAGGTACAATCATAATCACTAATCTACATCTACATCTACATAAATACACTGCAAGCCACCGTATGGTGCGTCGCGGAGGGCACTCTTTACCGCTAATAGTCATTTCCTTTACTGTTCCACTCGCAAATAGAGCAAGGGTAAAACGACTATCTATATCCCTCAATACGAGCCCTAGTTTCTCGTATCTTATCTTCACGGTCCTTACGCGCAATGTATGTTGGCGGCAGTGCAACGGTTCGGCAGTCAGTTTCAAATGCCGGTTCTCTAAATTTTCCCAATAGTATTTCTCAAGAACAACGTCACCTTGCCTCCAGGTATTCACATTTGAGTTCGCGAACGATCTACGTACCAATTACGTGTTGTTCGAACCTACTGATAACAAATTGCTTCGACGTCTTACTTCAGTTTGACCTGGGATGGATCCCAAACACTTGAGCAGTACTCAAGAATAGGTCGCACCATCGTCTTATGTGAAGTCTCTTTCACAGGTGAACCACTCTTTTCTAAAATTCTCCCGATAAACCGAAGCCCACATTCCGCCTTCCCTACCACACTTCTGTCATGCTCGTTCCGCCGCATATCGCTTTGCAACGTTACACCCAGACTTTTAAACGATTTGGAAGAGTCAAGAAGGACACTAGTAATAGTGTATCCGAACATTACGAGTTTGATCTTCCTACTCATCCGCATTAACTTAAGTTTTTCCACATTTAGAGCTAGCTGCTATTCATCACGCCTACGGGTAATTTTGTCTAAGTCGTCTTGTATCTTCCTCTAGCCACCCAACTTCGACATATTACTGTACACCATGACACCATGAGCAAAAAAAAAAAAAAAAAAAACGCAGACTGCAGCCCACCCTGTCAGTCAAATCATTTATGTGTACAGAGAACAACAGGGGTCCTATCATACTTCCATGGACCACTTCTGACGATACCCTTGTCTCTAATGAACACTTTCCATTGAGGACAACATACTGGTTTCCATTATTTAAGAAGTCTGCGAGCCCGTAACATATGTGTGAACTTATTCCATGTCCTCATACCTGTCGTTAATAGCCTGCATTGGGGTACCGCTGCAATTGCTTTTCGGAAATCTAGAAATATGGAATCGGGGAAGCTGATTCATGGACATAAGCTTCTCAGTCTCAAGAATGGTTATTATATTCAAAGTGAGAATATGTTAAAGGGTTCTGCAAACAGAAGTTAGGGATATTGGTCTGTAATTTAGCGGGAACGTTCTTTTCCCTTTTTTATTTACTGGAGCCACCTGAGGGTTTTTTTTTCCAAGTCACTTGGGATATTGTGTTGATGAGAGATTCACGATAAATACAAGGTAGGTAAGGCGCCAATGCCGGTAAGGCGCCAATGCCATAGAATATTCTCTGTAAATCAGAACTGGGATTCCGTCTGCACCTGATGCTTTCAAATCTCCAAGTTGTTTCTCTACTCCAGGTATGCTTATCTCTATATCGTCCATACAGGAGTCTGTACGATGGTCAAATGACGGCAAGTTTTTACGATCTTCCGGTGTGAACGATTTCTTGAACGTGAAATTTAAAACTTCGAATTTCGTTTTGCCGTCTTCAACTGCCACACCAGATTGTTCAACATGGGACTGAGTGGAAACCTTTGACTCGCTTAGTGACTTTAGGTAAGACTATTCCAGACTCTATACTGACACTTTGAATAAGGTCAGGCCTGTTTGTAGCTACAAGGCCTAAAATATTTCCATTGCCTGTGGGCTGTATAACTAGTCACCCGAGATGGTTTTCGGAGAATGTGTTCTAAGATACTTCACTAAACTGTCTCTCTGCACCATCTAGTGTGACTCCATGGACGTCGCAGTCTAGAAGTAGTAGATCAAAGTCACCTCCGTCTAACATTGCATGATCTGTATATACCTGCATTACTAAGCGCAGGCTTCCTTCGAATGCCTCTACATCTGAAACGGCAGAACCTGGTGGTCAATAAAAACGTCCGATTACTACCGTTAGTTCACCTACGTGTGCTACACGGGTCCAGATAAGTTCACAATGAGACACAATTACCCCTTCATAAGCACATTTTTGTCAGCTGTAATCAACGCTCTCCCTGCTGTTGACCCTAATCTGTCTGTTCGAGATACATTCATTGTCCTGTAAATATTTCGGATTTCAGTCATTGTTCTGACAATAATTTGAACCTGACGACTTTCCTGGAGGGCAGACAATTTTGGAACTTTTTTATGGGTACTTCCACTATGCGCTGTTAAAAATGCGGTAGCCAAAACGGCTTTACTTCGTACGAGGCCTCATTTCCTGGCTGCATATTGACTGGCGAGCTTTCGTAAGAGGACATCAAACTACTGCAGAGCCTAGGAGAAACGCCGTGATCACAAGTACCCTGCTACCCATGTAGTTGCTTCTTATGCATAGTGTACCCCTGCCCTATCTAGCGCAGTCCCACAGTACTTCGCCTCCTAATACAGGTCTAGAAATCTACTGACAAGACCCTCACAAACTGATGGAATCGATGGTTGAGACTTTTTTCTTGGCTCCAAACCACACGACCACGGTCAACTCTGGAAACAATGAGCTCTGCTTGCGTCCTACAAACGATTCCATCACTCTTCATCACCTCTGCCAGCCACCCATAGGAACTGAGAACGGGGGGATGCTCTCATAACCCAAGCGACAGGCATCCTTGGTGGCGACATGAGCCACAACCTGAAGATAACTACAAATTGCATCCTTCTTAGCTGCTAGCAGGGGCCCTTCCGCAACCCAGATTAGGCTCCCAGGCAGACATTGGACTTCTTTCAAACGCTCTACGCTAATTGCATAAGGGGCTCCATAAAGCGCCTAACACTGGTGCCTTCGATAGCTAACAAGCCCCTCATCCTGTTCTCTGCTGGGAACTGCTAAAGAGTGAAATGACTAGGCCAGGCGCCCAGGAACCACATTGACTGTCCCTCCTAAAATTATTGTTGTCCAGTAGGTTTGTCTTTGGCTACTTTGTGAATTTTAGACCCCACATTTTGGAGAACTGTGTTTTTATTTAATAGTTGTATTATTACATTTAGTAGTTTACATTTAACGAGAGCCTTCGTACTGTGTGTTGCAATCGGTAATATTGCTTCCGCCTCCAAAAGTCTGTTTCTGTACATAACCTCCAGTAAGCCTACTCCAAGTGTAGTTAACACCTCTGATGCACAGTTTAAAATAAAAATTACATTGCAGTACTTGACATGGACATTGTGTCTACTGTTGTACTCTTCGTCCTCACTGAAATGATTTGTCCTCAAGTTTGCTGGCACAGAAACATGAACTGCTTTCCTCCAGTAAATGGCTGAACACCCAATTTAGACAGCCATTTGTTTGTCTGGTTGCTAACTTTGTTTAGTACCTTAGACAACAGGCTTGTTTTGACATCTCGCTGTGGTTAGGCCTAAGAACAGAATGTCAGCTACCTGACTGGGACGTTATATTTAGCCAAAGTGTTTAGTAACAATTTAGATGTGTAATTGGAATAGTAAGCACTTAATCAAAGGAAAATGTCGAATCAAAACAGCTTTAAGCCATGTAAATTTCCAGTTGTGATTGTTTTTGAGCAACCAGTTTCAGCGCAATCTTCAGGAGCCCTGACCAACGTGTAGGATTAATCCCACCTCTGGTCCAGTCACTGACAGGTATCCGTAGATGCTCGACACATTGAACACTTCGATCATCACGTGCCGACCGAGGTCGATCAGAAGGCGTGAAGACGGCGTAATGTGGAGCCGAAACTGGTTGCTCAAATAAGATAACAAATGGAAATATAGGCGGCAAAAGCTGTTTTGATTTGGGACATTTTTTACTGAACAACCAAGGTCTCCCAACCATCTATATAAAGATGGACTAACAGAAAGTTAATTTGACACTCCATAGTTTTGTACTCGGTACCAGTTTTGACATGTGTGTGTGTGTTTTTCTGATGGAGTCACTTTGTGTAGTTCAGTTGAAGCTTGCGTATTTTTCGCCATTGAAATACTGTAGTGTTGGAATTACTCACGTTTTTAGAACAGTTAGTTTGGATGTGTAAATGTTTGATTTGAGGTTCCCTTGTGCCCTAATCAATTATGGTATACAGATCTAACGATGGA
This sequence comes from Schistocerca gregaria, assembly GCF_023897955.1. Lineage (NCBI taxonomy): Eukaryota > Metazoa > Arthropoda > Insecta > Orthoptera > Acrididae > Schistocerca > Schistocerca gregaria. The sequence goes on from NC_064924.1 coordinate 39,761,511, forward strand.
CATTCACATGAGCTGCTTAACATATAATTAGCTCAGTACTGCCAAGTCACTCCAGTACTGGCAAAGTTTTCAGTGTCGCTAGTGGTGGTAAAAACGTGTGTGTGTGTGTGTGTGTGTGTGTGAGAGAGAGAGAGAGAGAGCATAGAAATATGGTAGAGTTGCAATACTCGTAATTTTTAGAACAACTTAGATGTGTAAATATTTGATTTGAGGGTCCATTGTGCTGTTCTGTATGTATGGTACAGACATCAAACGATGGGCATTCACAAGTGCTGCTCAACCTGCAGCTGGTTAAGTAGTGCCGAGTTACACCATTACTGGCAATATTTTCGAGTATTTTTCATAAATAATCCAATAACTTCGAATATGACGCTCATTTATGCATTATTCAGGTGAAGCTTATGCATTGTTGACATAGAAATACTGCAGTATTGTCGATATTTTTACATGTTTTTGAACATAACACAAATTTCAGATCGATGGAAGACTTTACGCTGCTAGCACAAGTGAGTTAGTGCCAGCATTTAAAACTTTCTTAGATTTTTTGAATTTTATACACTCCTGGAAATGGAAAAAAGAACACATTGACACCGGTGTGTCAGACCCACCATACTTGCTCCAGACACTGCGAGAGGGCTGTACTAGCAATGATCACACCCACGGCACAGCGGACACACCAGGAACCGCGGTGTTGGCCGTCGAATGGCGCTAGCTGCGCAGCATTTGTGCACCGCCGCCGTCAGTGTCAGCCAGTTTGCCGTGGCATACGGAGCTCCATCGCAGTCTTTAACAGTGGTAGCATGCCGCGACAGCGTGGACGTGAACCGTATGTGCAGTTGACGGACTTTGAGCGAGGGCGTATAGTGGGCATGCGGGAGGCCGGGTGGACGTACCGCCGGAGAGGGAACTTGCTGTTCCAACAGGACAATGCACGTCCGCATGTATCCCACGTCACCCAACGTGCTCTAGAAGGTGTAAGTCAACTACCCTGGCCAGCAAGATCTCCGGATCTGCCCCCCCATTGAGCATGTTTGGGACTGGATGATGCGTCGTCTCACGCGGTCTGCACGTCCAGCACGAACGATGGTCCAACTGAGGCGCTAGGTGGAAATGGCATGGCAAGCCGTTCCACAGGACTAGATCCAGCATCTCTACGATCGTCTCAATGGGAGAATAGCAGCCTGCATTGCTGCGAAAGGTGGATATACACTGTACTAGTGCCGACATTGTGCATACTCTGTTGCCTGTGTCTATGTGCCTGTGGTTCTGTCAGTGTGATCATGTGATGTATCTGACCCCAGGAATGTGTCAATAAAGTTTCCCCTTCCTGGGACAATGAATTCACGGTGTTCTTATTTCAATTTCCAGGAGTGCATTTTGTTTCAGTAATGTTTGAATTTCCCTCTAGTACAACTGGATGATTTCCATCTTGCTCTTCTGAATTTCGCACCACCACCCTTTTGATGATATCATGCATTCTAGGTCACTGGCGATCTCATTGCTCCTGGCACGTGGCCAACCCACAATAGCTATTGCACTTTTCGAGGTAACTGAAGTGAAAAGTTAGCCAGAAGTAATGTTGCTGTTCTACTATCACATTTGCTATCTTCAGTAGGAGCGGCTGTCACTTTGGGATTATCATTTAATGCTTGAGTTTTTGTTCAGGTCTGATGTGGCCCGAAAACCAAAAATTTTTTATACAAATACTGAAGTCGTTAAATAAATCATTATATTTTGTTGGGTATTACTAAACTATAGATCTCCTAAAACACTTAATTTGCTAAAGACACTTGTTAGACAGCAGGAAAATGTATCATATTTTGATATCGTTCTAAAAGCCTTCCATCGATTCACCACTGAACGATACACAATGGAGACAGCAGTCTGTCGTTCGAGTACCCAAGGCCTACACTGCTGTAGGTCTCTCACTACCGACACGATGTATTCTGCTGGCGCTGTGCAAGCCCTTATCACACAAACACCAAAAGCGGTCTGTTAACTTACTGTTGACAGATCACCTTCTAAGCGAGAATCAAGAATACTTCACTAACTGTCATAACAGCTAACCCTGGACACGCAAGAGGTGACTATCACAATCTTTTTCGATACTCTCAGTGTCTATGTTTTACTTACTGTCATACAACCAATAAACTATGACTTTAAAAAGCCATCTTTTGTTTCTTTGTACTAGGTACACACGACCAACGAAGTGGAGCTTAACTTTGCACATGTTGTATAAATATTTCTAGAAATATATAGCATTTTACTCACTATAAAGTGCTGTTCATGAAGAACTAACAATATATCCCAAATAACTTTAAAACACTATATTGCCCTTAAACATGTAGTACACGAAATACTAACAAATGCTGCCCAATACACAACCTCATGTCTAACAATAACAAAAACTAGAACATGGCGGGAATTATGTATGGTCTTTTCATGTGCACTCCTTTGTATGATTCAGTCGGTAGTCTGAAGTACTTACCACAACACATGGTATGCTCCTGTGCACACTATCGTCCATATAGAACACTTTCCCATAATGTATGCAAGTGAACCTCCAATGTGGCTCAGAAATTCTGGCAGCTGCAGTGAAACTTTGATAAGGCTTCTGGGTGACATAGATAAATCTCGCTAATTCTCATTTCCATCGTGTTATCTACATATGACCCAAAATAATACATGTTTCTGTAATTTTTGAAATCAATTTGACGTATTAAGAAAATGAACCATGTCAGATTTCCAGTAAGAAAACCTTATTTAATGCTAAATTGGAAGTCTGTTTCTCTGCTATTTAATCAACAAAGTAAATAATCGCAAAAATTACAGCAACTAGGTTATAACCTTGTAAGATCAAACGCAGCACTTAACAATATTTAATGGAATTTTTTCGCCATGGTTGTTTTATCTGTTTTCTTAATTATACACCTTACAATGTTTTGGCTGAATCCATTACCATAATCACATTAAGACTCACATGCCCACAGTACAGCTATATGTGTGAATTTGACGAGTGAAAGTGTATCAAGAATCTTTAAATGTTGCTCTCGTAATCGTTTAAGACAAAACGATTTAACGTATATAATTTAAAAAATTAAAAGTGATCAAGATGGAAAATTACTTTATCTAGTAACAGTGATTGTGGACCGTTTTCATGATTTTGTGTCATTTAAATCCACTTATAGTCAAAATATGAAATACACAATAAGACAATCTAATACAGCAAAACACGTTAAGACTCGACACTAGGGCTGACCGGGAGTGACGACAGTCCAAAGTACATGCACACTTTTTTTTAAATGGAAGGAATGACTCATTTCTCCCATGTTTAATTTTTATACAGCATAATTTTTTTTTTTACTTCTGCACACTTTGAGTGTTTGAGACTGGCGAACTGAGGGGGAATGGTTATTGAGACCTACCAGAACAGATGCCTTCTGTGGCAGATAACTGAAATGTGGACCAGTAGCCTCCCTAAGCAATTAGTGGTCTCTCCTATGGCTCATTATTAGATAATGTATTATTCTATATGATTATTCATATCATTCAGTGCATATTCATATCATTCAGTACCTATTGTCTGCTGCCAATCTATCTTTATGTTTAAATAGGGATCATAATAAGATCAAGATTATTGATATGGCTTCAAGACATTAAATAGTCAGAAGCCGAAACCTTTAGAGTTCATTATTCAATGTAATGAATACACACTTTCGGGAATTCCTCCAAATTGGACAAGCATAACTTTTTGGTACTCTGTGAATACACTATCAGTATCATTAGATCAAACTCTAAACTTAGCTGAACACATTTACAACTAGCAAGAACGCGTAATTGTTCCATGTATAGCAAAACGGAACTTCTGGAAGCACTGGTCATTCAGTATTTACTTACAGCGATGACATACTGCAAAGGTTTTGTCAGGAAAGCTGACAGGATTTCTGGAATAAAATAGATGACAGCATATCATATATTTGAGACATTTACCATTTTGATCATGCACTTATTTTCACTATATAGATAGAGTGGTAGCTTCACTCATCCTTGTACATGGCAGTGCAATCTTGACATGCAAAACAGGTCGTGATATGTTCTACTGTGCAAGTAAATACACTATCTTGCTCAGAAGCAACCTTCCTCTCGCTGTATCACACATCAGATTCACTTTTCAAACTCTGAAGGCAGCCAATTAATGGACTCTTTAAATAACTATAATTTCCTTTTTTAAACAGTAGTTACTCGTAATCCAGTGCCCCTGACTATAAGACAGCCTATGTACATTTTAATTTCTTACAACTCATTATTACCACTTCCCTCATTTTTGCATTAACATTATCAACAGTTATTATAACTAATACTATTATCAATACCTATATAGTTGTTACTCAGTTGCTATTGTTTCTGATATCTTCACTTATTCCACTAGAAGTGGAAATACAATAGCTATTTCGCCATTGTTTTTATCTAAACCTGGTCCCAAGCCTATTACCCAGTTTCACATACCATTTAGATGGGGACAGATATTGAACTATATGAAAACAACATAAATTAGTTACAAACTATGGCATGTATACATTTTATTCAACACGTAAACGTCACTACCAATATTCGGGTTTAGGTAATTACATGTTCGATATGCCAGCCATTAATGGCGATGATGTGATGCAGACGAACAGCGAAATTCTTCATGACCCATTGAAGTGTCGGAAAATCTGTGCTGTTTATGACCTCTTGAATAGTAGTTTTCAGCTCAGCTACGGTTCTGTGGCTGTTTCTGTGCATCTTGTCTTCAATATGGTCCCACAAAAAGCAGAGCGTGTGTTTAAATCCAGAGAATATGGCGGCATTCTAAGCCCATGCCAGTGGCCTCTGGGTACTCCAGAGACAGAATGCAGTCTCTGAAGTGCTTTGCCAGGACAAGAAACCCTCTTCTGCTTTGATAGGGTCGAGTTCCATCTTGCATGAACCACATATTCTCAAAGTAAGAGTCACTTTGGATAATGGGGAGGAAATCATCTTTCAAAACCATCACGTAAAATTCGACAGTCATGTGGCCAAGTATCATCACTCTGATTATTCAGTGAATAGTCATTACACACCACACAGTCACTCGTTGAGGGTGAAAAGACTACTCGATCACGAAATGCAGATTCTCAGCCCCCCAAATGTGGTAATTTTGCTTATTGACGAACTCATCTACATTAAACTGGTCTTCCTCGCTAAACAAAATCATATAGGCGCATAGTAATTCCCATCATGCCACACAGCCAACTGTGCAGTTTGAACATCCTAGCCCAAACCATTCAGAAAGTATAACGATTTTATTTCATACAGTTCAATAGTTGTCACTCTGGGTGTATATTGATAGTTATCTGTAACAGTACAAGAAAGTGCAGTTCAGGAAGAAATATTGTAAAACATACACAAGTGTTGCCACTACTGTAAATTCCGTTGGCTGAATAGTTGAAATTGTCCATAGTAAGTTGTTTTAACATTTATATTTGTGCTACTACAATTTTTAATGTTTCTTTTCCATCTACCCCTTGTATCTTATCATCTGTCAAATATGAGTAAACATACAGAGTACTGCAGTATTCAACAATGTTGACGTAACTTGACTATTTAATCTTTTATTCTTTCCAGACTGCCTACTGTCGGAGCTTGAAAGCATTACATTTGATAAATGCTGATAAAGTAGTTGATTTGGCAATGAAAATATTGAAGGCAGCTCTTTCCGAAAAGTTGCAGAAGAGGGTAAGAAATGATACATTTTGTTATGTACTTCTCTTAGTCCTATAACTCATGAGAAATCATATAATAGGAGTAGGATATTTCTGTAGATTCTGGCTCACTTTCCATTTTCTAACTCACTCACTTGTTTCACTTACTCATTGACTAGAAAACGTATCCAGAACCTATGAGAAATATTCTAATACAATACACTTTTCAGGGCTAATTTTATAATTTCATTTAAATTACTTAGACCACTAAATAAAAATGAATATTTTTTCATGTCATATTCACCAATTTTCAAAATAATTATTATTTTCATAAAAAAAGGTAGAATAGGAAAATAAAATATAGTACTTCTTGTAAAAAATTTGCGAATTCTTTCTTCTTGAGCTGCCATAAGATTTTTATGATTTGTTGTTTGATATACGACTTATTTACAGTTCTATCATATTCAAAATTAACTTTAATTTCCTGATGTCTCGATATACATTCTTTACAATTCTTTTTAATTCCCTAACATTCTTCTTCTCTAGACAGTCACCATATTGCTTTAGCTGTATAGTATTGTCCATTTAAAGATTATAAAATTTATTGGGGAAAAAATGTAATTCATTCTCAAACCTGCGAAGCAGCTACCACATTGTCGTTTTCTGGACTCCTCTGACCCTATGTACACAGCGCTACATGAAGACTGACTTGTGTCCTAACAGAAACGCTTCATTTATTCGTACTCTTATTAAGTACATAGGTGAAGGTGTTGACTGTTTAGTCGAATGGCAATTCTCTGCCAACCACTGATACTTCAACAACTTGGTGAGATAATGTCCAAAATCCTTCAGTCTACATTCTCGGTTTAGAGGTATGACAGAGTAAAGTAAATCTAAGATTATATATAAAGTTGATATTCTATAGACAAAGTGCTACTTTCATCAGTTTATTTCTTATGAATAGTTTGTTATGAAATTATATGCAGTTATGTCAGTGTCTGAGTTGAGTACTGTAACTCGTTTAAAATCGAGAAATGGATCATATGTTTGAGAAAAATATTTTGAGGAATAATATACCACATTTCCTGTGGTAAAATTTCGTTTCTTCCATTTTACAAGTATATATCCTGTAATTTAATGTGATCGAATAATGAAGAGTCAAGTAGCTGATTTTTACACTACATATCTAAGAATTACAATTACAAACACTTTGAATCAGAAGAAACACATAAAATGATATGGGGAAGAATGAACAATGATTGAATTTTATTCAGAGGACGCTTAGAGTATGTAACAGATCTACTAAAGAGACTGTAATGACATCCTTTTCAGAAAGGGTTGACAGAGAACATCGAAAAACTTCAAAGAAGGGCTACACATTTTGTATATTATCATGAAGTAAGGGACATAGTGTCACTGAAATGATACAGGATTTGCAATGGACATCATTAAAACAAAGGCTATTCTCACGAAATACCAATCACAAACATTCTCCTTTGAATGCGATAATATTTTGTAGACGCTGACCTACACACAGAGAAACTATCAGATATTACATGGGAAGACAGAGATGTTCTTTCTGTGCAAGCGCAATACGAAACTGGAATAATAGAGAATTGTGAAGATGGTTCGATGAAACCTCTGCCACGCACTTAAATGTGATTTGCAAAATATCCATGAAGATGTAGATGTATATTTTTGCGATTTGTCTGCAATGTAACAAACACACAACACAGCATACCAAATTCAACTGAGTTATAGTAATTTGTGGTATCTAGTACGAAATTTTTCCTGTCACTCAATTTATACAGTTTGTAGTTCACAAACATTATTGGTTGACAGTTATATTCGTGCTCCAGGATTGATCAATTAGAATAAAATTAATCATTTGTATGTTTATTAAAAAGGGTTAGATCAACAAAAAAGAAATTATAAAAAAATGTGAAAAAAATGAAGGTTAGCACAAAGAAAAAATTACTACTCTTATTGAAAAAATGAAGAAATTATTCCATTAGGTCAGTGTCAAAATAATTCAGTTATTGTGTTTTATGTCTGCATTCTTTAAAATCAGTATGTAGTTACAGAATATTTTACTAGAGGAAGATATAAAGGAATAGATTGTTATCATTCAGGTCCAACTCATTCAAAAATACCAAAACAAATAGTCACGAATAACCATAATTTTTCAATATTTTCAGAGAATATGGCAAATTTAAATCCTGTTTTTCATGACTTTCTTTGGCAGTGATTTAAAATTTGATCATTTTAAAGGAACCTAGGAATCACCTATTTAATATTTTTACGATTGACATGATTGGAAAACTGAATGAAGGTAATTTCAGAAACAAAATACAGAATTTCATAACCACATAAACCTTAAAGAATGATGTTAAATATAATTGTGTAAAATGTTTAATTAATGTATCTTCATCTCAAATAAATGTTTGCAAAACACCATATAGACATTGATAAAAAGCTAAACAAAAGAAAACGAAATCTGAAGAACTGAAAGAATTATTCAAGATCTTGAAGAAACAACCACAAATAGAATATAGAAATATATAAAAGAAAAAAAAACAGTTATTGATACTCCTGAACAAGTCGAACAAGGAATAGAAGGATTAGTTGACAATGTTCTGAAAACTATTGAAGAAAATAGAGAAGTTGAATAATTGTTGGTTCCTTATCATGAACATGATCATTTAGAATAATATAGAGATTTATCACCAATTACAAAAATACAAGATTGATTATTTTCCTGGTAAGTGTGACTATACATTAAGTGAATCAGACATTCAAGCTGCATTGAAAATATATCAAGAAGAGAAAATAGGTGCTGCTAAAAACATAAAAGAGGATGCTCTTAAAAATATTAAAGAGGATGTGTTAAAAAAAGTAATGTTAGTGAAGGAACGTAAAAGTATTTTAATCATACTGGAGATCCAACTTTTGGATTAAAACCTGTTGATAGATTTGAATTTGTTGGACATTTTCCTGTTGATTTCGATATCAATTAATTAAAAATTGCTGGAAAGTAATACAGAGGCACAGATGATCTAATGAATCTTTTAGCTAAAAAACAATTTGCTACGGAAGATATGGGTGAAAATTTGATTCTCTTGATTTATCAAATTATGCCATCATATTTTACCATTATATTCTGAAAATAAACCATATAAAATGAAAAATCTAGTAGAGATAAAAATACAATAAACTGATACAAGAATTAGTTAGTGTCTGTATTCCAAAAGTGTATTAAATTTCATTAGATTCAGAATATTTAGATGCAAAACGAGATAAAAATATATAGGAAAAGCATTCGAATATATTTGGATGAATCATAATAGAGATTTAGTCGATAGATTAGCAGTAATTCGTGGTAAGTATCAGCAATAAATTAAAATTAACATATTGATAAAGTTTGCTTAGCACAGATGTTAACAAAAAAATTTAATGATTTTATAATAGAGAATCCAAAAATAATTCTATATTTGATTAGATTTTTGAATAATTTTGCACATATGCTTTGGAAAAGTGGAAAACATGGTAAAGGATTAGTAAACTTAGCTTTTAAAGAATTTATCAATGACAGAGATGTATCAACCAGGATTAACTTACAGTAGGCCATTTGCAAAGATTGAAGAAAGACTATCGATGTGGATCCTGGAATTAATAAATTAGATGTAGCTTGTAAAAAACATAACTAGCATATTTTGAGCATAATGATTTAGAACTTAGATATCGAGCTGATAAAGTACTTCAATCAGCTACAAACGAAAGTATACACAGTTCAGATGCTAGTACGAAAAAGGAAATTGCAGCTACTGCACATAGAGGGAGAATTTATGGAAAACTAAAATTAGGTATGGTAATTGAACTAGACGACAATGGTTGGGAATTATAAAATTAAAATTATTTTGTTTTGGTAAAATGTATTGTATTTAAGTGAATGTGATGCATGTGACAATACACACTATTACAAATAACATTGATGATAAAATATGTGTAGAATGTGCAACTGTTATGTTATGGCTCTTCCTCGAGATGTTCCCAAAAAAGGAAATAAAGAGCCAATTTCATCTCATATCAGAAATTTAGGAATTAAGAGTTTTAGAACTGAACCTATAAGGTCTGTTGTTGTTTCATTAAGGACAGAACTTAGAGTTGACAAGATGAATGAAATAGAGAATTATAGTAAATTAATTTAATCAAATGTACTTTTACCATATTCTTAAAAAGGAAAAAAATGGAAAATTAGAAGATATTACTATTACAGAAAAATAGTAGGCTTAGAATGTAAATAAAATGTAATAAGCAAAAACTACTTAAACAATAATAGAATAGAATTATAAAAATCATTAGTCCTTCTAAATGTTTGTCTATGTAAAAGAATAACTTATCAACTGATTCTACCTTGGTATTCGGTGGAAAAAATAAAGCAAAACCAATTAAATTAATCCTGAATAAATACATAAGAGCCAGAATATTATTAGTAATTAAAACGCGTTTTTCTTAAAATAATGGAGACCTAATATTTCTAAGCCAACTTCCTATATCTAATTTAAAATTATTGTTTGGAAAAAAATTCAAAAAATAATCCCAGATGATTCTGTATTACGAGCAACATTAGCATAATCTGAAGCAGACCCTTACCATTCTTTAAATTCTCAGGGTTGATACTCCTTGACCTTAGATTATTGGTAAAATTTTCAACAAATGCCAACATACTGGCTGAGATTCCATGTCAAATAAAACAGTAAATTTCATTATTAATTAATTAATCATTTTTCTCTCATAAGTTACAATATCATAGCATTAGCTTATTCTCATCCTTTATCATCATTATCAGTATAATGATCATCAACTAATAACACCATCAAAATGATTGGTAATAAACTTATCATTAAATCTTTTATTAACACTTCTACACATAGTATATTTAATTTATTGTTTTACCCATGCATAAGTACATTCTTTATGAAAAATATTATTACAGTTTATTTTTAAAAATTGGTGATTTTCTTTACTTAAGCTTATAGGATACCCATATTTTTTAGACTTCCATTAGTATTTTGTAAAGTTTAATTACATTTTCTAGGAATTCTTCTGATTCAGTGTGAGTCCTTATAATAATTTTTGAATTAAACTTATCTTTAAATTCTATTAAATAACCTTCATACAATTTTTTTCACCTGCTATATCATTCCAGACGATTTTACCTTGAAATTCTCTCATAAAATCTTCAGACATTTCTTATACATGTGATAAATTCTTCCAGTATAATTGACCTTGTAATTCCTTCAGAAATCTTCACACAACGCTTCTTCATTTGCTGTATCATCCATATTTACTTGATCTTGAAATTCCTTTATAAAATTCTTTTATAATTCTTGTCTGTATGATAAATTTTCCCAGTATAATTAACCCTCTTAAACTCTTATCACAATTCTTATCTAGATGACATAATCTCCCAGTTTAATTGTTCTTGAAACTCATTCATCAAAGCTTATATATATGAGCCCAATTCAATTTATCTTGAAATTCTCTAATAAATATTTACATCCAATTTAAAGAATTGTTGAAAATATAATTTTTTATGTAAGATAAATCATCTGAATAAGTTGTTGTTCTTTAGTTTTTAAATCATTCAATTCTTCCTTCCAGTTGGCACAAAATTTCACATGATTCATTAATATTATAATTCACTTCTTCATTAATAAGATCAATAAATTTTAGAATAATATCTAAGACCTAATTCTTGTACTCTAAGCATCAGTTCGCTGGATTTCATATTATTAAGTCCACCATTTAGGCTAAATATTACAATTACTTGAAAAGAATGTGTGTTAATTAAATATGATACTAATGCTTTTCAATATAGAATTACAGACCAGAAGAACTCCTATATGTAAAAACACAAGTATGAGTTTGATTTATGGTTAAATATATATACTAATTCAGAAGGAAAACAACAATTAAATCGACAAAATAGTTCAATGTAGTTTCATGTCTGTAAAAATTTACAGACCTTGAATAATAGAAATTTTCAACATAATTTACAATCAAATTTATATGCTATTTACAATTTAATCTTCAAATTACTTCAAAAAGTGTCAACTCTGTAAAACTTTACAGACTTGTAAAAATAGATAGTTTAAATATGATTTAGAACCAAATTCATGCATTAATTCACATGAAAAACAGCGTTCAAGTACTCAAATTGTTGTATATAAACAAAGATAGTTCTGCTATTGTTTAAAGTGAAAACAGTACTTTCAATAGTGCTAGGTGTAGGCCAGGAACCAGAAGGTAGGAATAAAGCAATTAAATATTTAAATGAGTTTCGTTACTTAGATATTCAAATGGATGAAACAATACTTGCTCAAGTGAATGATGATCTATTAAGAGAATCAGTAATGTTGTTTCACTAACATACAATCTTGATGTAATTGGTGAGTTGAATGAAGAAACTTTTAATTTACAAACAATCCAAAATGTGATGAAAAAGATTTTTTCAGCAGTTGTAGAAATACTATCTATAAGTGGAAAAAGAAATACAGAAAATGTAATTATAAAGGATCAAATAAAGAGAGGTTAGGAGTATAGAGGTAGACTTTCATTTACTTCAAAATATATTAATATTCACTTTGCAGAATCTATTAATAATCCTAATATATTAATTACCAATTAAATACAAGTATGTACACATAAAATATCTGCCCAATGATTTTCATAGGAACTAGATGGAAAAAGAAATGTGTTAGGTCACACATTTTTTTCCAAATGAGAATAGTGATGTTATAGAAATATATATGGATTGACATGCAAATTGATATGTGGAAATTGATAAAACACACCAAAATATCAAACCAATTTATTTGTAGTTTTAGTTCGTTAAAATAGGACCTCATTAGGTTTATATCACTCAGATATTTATGAATCAATAACGTATCCATTCTATAACCGTTCATATGTAGAATTATTTCAAGATGATATTGATGGAAATGAAAGTTTTATCGTACAAGAATTTCAACACAAACGACTATACCAAAATCTATATTAATTATATCGGCAGTTAAATGAATCAGTTAATGCAGTAATTGAAATAAATAAACTAGTTTCCTTATTAATTTCAAATGGAGTTCTATATTTTTAATGAGAAGTGGGTAGAATAGATACTGAAGCCAATTTACAGTTAATAACTAATAGGTTAAAATTTTAACATCTACATTTACAAAAATAGGTGGAATAAACCAAATACCAGGTGTATAAATTACGTTATTTGTTGAGAGTATGATTTAGATAGCAAATTTACCTACATTACAATTAATTCTGGAATCTCCAAAGGCACTATCTAGTATAGGATGATGTAAAAGGTTTATTTTAACAGGTGTACCATTCAGGTAGAGCATTTTATTGTTTAATGAAATTATTTATACATTTTATACATTAATCACATGGAGTTACAGCTAGAAATTTTACAGAGTTACCTACAAGTTTGAATTCTGCATATATATATTAGATTATTGTTTAATTTTTTTCAAGGATGGTACTGTTTAACAAGGAAAATTATTCAGAAAAAATGTAATGGGAGGTAGTGCAGTTGATTTATCTTGATTTGATATTAAATGTACAACATTATTGCATAATGTAATAACTTTATTAAGAGGGACGATAGAAAAACTACAGAATATTACTTTCTCACAAATTTAGCAATTTCTTTCTATGTATATGGAGCATGGTCAACAACCAGAGCAGTCTTCTGTAAAATCCAATATGTAAATACTGTGATTCTGAGAAGTCAATTGATGATTTTACATCACAGAAATGTACAATGCATGGACATTGTGGTGTGTAGACAATGTGTAAGTGAATGTCACGCAAAAATACAATGATAATCAAATTCCCTATGTATGTGGAAAAAGTACTTGTAAATATTATTTTAAAAAAGTCTTACAAACGTTTCCAAGTGAAGAACGTTCAGAAATATTATTGTCAATGGGAAATGAGGAAAAACAAGAAACTGACACAGTGACAGTGAAACATAAATATTTGCCAAGAGCTTTTTAGAAAAATCCTCCTTACTATGGAAAGTGTAAAATATGTGTTTTGGAATATGTGAAAAATAATGAAGGACAATCATCTCATACTTAATTTTAAATATCTAATCAATGAGATTTCACAATGATTGGATTTTGAAATAATGATTTTTACACATTTAATGAATTTTATTTTCCATGAATACAAGGCAACATGGTGCAATGCACAGATGTTCAACTCCATGATTATTGTAAAAGAAATATTTTAAGAGGATGTAATAAATTAAATATATCTGCACTAGTCTGATTTATTGACAGACATCAAATCACAAATCTAAACCTACAAGAAGGAAGTCTTTGGAAACAATTACCTTATCATAAAATTGAAAATGACGATATTTTCAAAAATAAAAAGATAATTCATTGAAAGAAATATTACCCTTTTCTAACGATTTCTTTGAGAAAAAAACTAGAACTTATACTGAAGATAAAGCCCTCTTTATACTAATGTCATCATGAAACAAAAATTTAGAACTATTAAACAAATATATTTTTATTCTACTTTATTTGAGAAACCAAGGGACAGAAGAACAGTTAGAGATTATCTAGATGATACAGCAGTTGAAACTGTATACAAACTATAAATTTTGAAAAAAAATTAAATTCACTTGAACTTAATCATTTATAACTGTTGTAAAACAGAAAGGTATGAAACTTGTAGAAGATAACCCAAGAATACAGATTGAAAAAACCTTATGACTTTTTTGTGAGTACGAAATGCAGATAAGCAGATATAGTATGGATTTTCACTTCCAGACAAAATACTGTAGGATCAAAAATGAAAGAGAGATATTTAAAAAATATAAGAGTTGTAAACAAAATATTTTATGAAGAATTGGTGTATTTCAAACACATTGATCGGGATGGACATTAAATAGAATCATTGGTTTACTACTAAAATTAACAGATACAATCGATTGAGATGATCATCTTACTTCAAATTACCTGATAAGACAAAAAATAAAAATGCATGTATTGCAGTAAAAATTAAAAATAACATGTATTTTTCTTGGCCTATAAAATCAGCTTTAAATCTTGTACATTAAAATTCACAAACAGTTAGGAAAAACAAAAATGTTGGTCTTGATCTTGATCACAACTTGAAAATTTTGAGTTTAATGTAGTGTTTGATCATATCCACAAACTCAAAATAAAATAAATGTGTCTATCAATGTTTATTCATTTGATGAAATCTATCAAGTGCATCCATTAAAATTACAAAACTATGAATGAGAAACATGTAAATCTCCTTTATTTCAAGAAAAGAAATAAATTCACACAATTGTATAAAAAGTTTCTCTTGGCTTGTTGAAGTCAAATTAACAAACACAAAGAAGTAAAATTTATTTCTGATAAGTGTTTAGTCCACTTCAGCAGTAAAGAAAAATTAGATAATCACACATCAACCTCTTTAGGTAACAAATCATTAAAATCAGAAATGCCAGAGAAACTTTCCTACATAAGTCTTAATAATTATCAACATACACGAAAAGATTTGCAGTTGTTATTTATGCTGAATATGAAATATTGATGTTGGACAACAAGCAACCGAATCCAGAAACTTTATGTAGAATGGAATATCAAAAACGTGAACCAAGTGGCTTCTGTCAATATATTAAATATGTAAATAGACACTATGAAGACCAAGTTGTTTGCAGAGTATCAAATTGTCATAAAAATTATTGAATGCCTAATACAGAATTTCAAGAAAGTAAAAAAAAAATATTCAAAGAAATGAAACAGAACAACAATCAAGATGTGCAAGATTGGAATAATGTACATTATGTAACTGTTATTATTCAACAAAACGTAAAAACATTCATCATCATGATCTTTTGACTGGAAAATTTATAAGTCTATCTTGTAATAAATGTAATTTACAGTTAAAACAGCAGAGTTTTATACCTCTTTATCTACTTAATTTTCACGACATTATTCACATGTGTTGCTGATAAAATTGGGTTATGATAGGAAATAAATAAATTTAGTAGCATACAACAAAGACAGATTTAATAGTACTGGTGAGTGAACAGAAAGTTTAGACATTAGATACATCGACACTTTATAATTTATTGCTTCTTCACTTGATAACCTTTCACAAAATTTGAAAATAATTCAAATGAAAAACACATGAAAATTTTCCTGTAAGTGTTATTCCATTTAGTGATCAGAAATGGTCTTTATCAAAATGATTACATGGATTCTTGGGAAATCTTTGGAGAGACACTGTTCTTACCAAAACAGGAATTCTATTACAAACTGATCGACTGATGCATAATACACATATGCAAATATATAGGTGAATATCACGATCTATATTTTAAAACTGATGTATTGTTTATGTTTAATGTATCTAAAAATTTTGGAAAAACTTGTACATAAGCTTATCATTTAGATGTGCATATATTCTGGACCAGGATTATCTTGTGATGCAATGTTGGAAGTGACTAATCAGCCACTTGATTTAATACATGATTATGATATGACTTTAATGGTTTAAAGAGAATAAGTGGAGGATTATCACAGTGCAGTAAAAGATATGTCAAAACAAACAATAATTATATGAAGATTTTTGATGGTAAAAAGATAGCAAATTATCTTTAGATGCAAATAATTTACATGGCTGTTATATTAGTCAGTATTGACCATACGGTAAATTTGAATGGGATAATCGAGAATATTTTGATAATAGAAGAGTAAGTGAAATTTCAGATACTGATTAAATTAGATACATTTTTGAAGTTGATTTAGAACATGATAAAGAATTCCATGATTAACATAGATCTTTATCGCTCACTTCTGAATATAAAATTGTATCAGGATGCAGTCCTATGACAGGTTCAGCTGTCACTCGAACTGGAAAAAGCGAATTGTTCGCTAATTTAATAAACAAAAATAAATATGTAGTTCATTACAGAAATCATAAGAAGATCAATCGGTATGATATTAACAAAAATACATCGAGTTTAAAAATTTAAACAATTGGAGTGTTTCAAGAACTATATAAATTTAAATACAGAAATGAGAACTAAAGCAATAAATGATTTTCTAAAGGATTTCTATAATCTTATGAATTACTCGGTCTTTGGGAAGACAATGTAAAATATTAGAGATAAAGTGGATATAAAATTAATCTCACATGGAGAAAATGTGATTCATGACTAGCAAACCCAATGTTTAAAGCAACAATTATATTTAATGAAAAGAACTGATTTATGATTTTCACTATTGAATAAAGAAACCAAAATGTGGAGAACATATTGAATTCTGCTATCAAGATATGGATAGTAATATTCTATAATATAAAAACTGAAGATTTTGATGAAGATATGAAACTGATGATTGATAAATTTTATGCTAGTGATGATCTTGATAATAATGTTTATGTTATTCCACAAGTCAACAAGAAAGTTGCAGGAGAAATGAAAAGGTAACTGAAGAATTTTGTGATCTGAGAGCAAAAATGTATACTTGTAAATAGGGTGATGAAATAGAGAAAAGTTCTAAAGGAGTTAAGAAAGGTATTGTCCAAACTAGTAGATACTTAGAAGACTCTATGGATTGTTTGTTTAACAATTGAGGACAGTACAGAAAAATTAATGTGATTCAAAGAGAAAAACACCTAATTCACATTGTTCAAATAAACAAGAATGTGTCGAGTCCTCATAAACACAATAGAAACGTTTTTTAAAATAAAATAAATACTTTACCATGCAGTCATTACAAATTATAAAAAAGTATAATAAAAATTTTCTATATAAATGGACATTATAATTAAGAAGCTCAAAAATGCAAGCAACTCGAAAGAGATTGAAAAAGTACTTGAATTAGAGATAATTGTTTCATACAATATTATGAGATGTGAATATTTTTATACTACATATGGAGAAAAACTTATTATTCAAATTAATAATGAGATTATGATTATTTTACCAGATATATATTCTAAATAAATTACTGATTGGGATTTTCAATGAAGTGAAAACGAAGTCTAAAATGAAATAAAAGGAATCAAGAAACTTGGAAATAGAAACAAGAATTTCATGATACTGAATTCACAACGCAAAATTTTAAGCTTTTTGAATTTGAGTTCATTATTCCAGGGTTCTTTAAGTAGAACCATGGAAACTCAGTTTATGTAGTTCGAGGCTGTAAACTCATACACCCAGGAAAAATAAAAAATACTTATTATGTTTACCCTGATTAATTATATTTTTTCTTATGTTGACCTATTTTTAACAAATTTTTAATTTTATTTAATTACATTCACCTTTTGTATGAAAAAATAATTAATTTGAAAATTGGTGAACATATCAGAAAAAATATCAATTTTTAGACAAATGTTGATGGTGTTGAGGCAGCAACCAGCCACAAATTTATTTTAATTTTTTTTATTCAACAGGTTCTGTTTTCAGTTTTGAATCATTACGATTCATCGTCAGATGGCTTTCATGCTTTCATTACAACATGTGCTGCGATTTTTTACTGTTTAGTTATCCCAAAATATAAATAATACATTATTATAAGCATGTCAAAAAGATGGTTGAGTTACAGATTTGCATTGGGAAGTGACTTACGTGAAATATTGGTTTTCAGTACTTGTTTTCATAGTTATACTCCAGCAGACAATGTTTGTAATTTTCGGCGCATTCACATGATTGCACACATAAACTTGAATAACTGAGCGCTTCAGTTTTGTCACTGAATGCATTTCCACCACATTTCTATCGTTGCACATGTACATTTGTATCAATGAGCACTTCAATTGGTCACAGAACAGACTTCAAACATGCACCACATGTTTTGATAGATACATAGTGTTTACAAACATGTGGGTATCAAAGATCCTATGTTATATCGTAGTATTACAAAGATGATACATGTTTGGAAAAGCATAATTTATTCACTTATGCAACTAAAACACCTTTTACAACAGTACAGAGAGATTTTGACACTGTGAATATTAGAGTGATAACTCCCACATTACTTATAAAGATGTTCCATTTCACACACACACACACACACACACACACACATATATATATATATATATATATATATATATATATATATATATATATATATATATATATATATATATATAGAGGATGATCCATTGATCATGACTGCACCAAATATCTCATGAAATAAGTGTCAAACGAAAAAACTATGAAGAGCGGAAGTTGTCTAGCTTGAAGGTATAAACCTATGTTTAGCCTGCTAGATTACACTTCCATAGGTCAAATGGATATCAAAGGCGTTTTTTTAAATAGGAACTCCCATTTTTATTAGATATTCGTGTGGTATGCAAAGATATGAATGTTTTAGTTGGACCACTTTTTCACTTTGTGATAGATGGCGCTGTAATAGTAACAAACATATGGCCCACAATTTTAGATGAACAGACCATAACAGGAAGGTTTTCTTAAAATTAAAGTTCAGATCATAGGTAAGTTTGAACATCTTATTTCGTCGTTCCAATGTCATACATGTACATTTGCGAACTTATCATTTCTGAGAATGCATGCTGTTACAACGTTATTACCTGTAAATAACACATTAATGTAATAAATTATCAAAATGATGTTTGTCATCCTCAATGCATTTGACAATACATATAAAGACATTCCTCTCAACAGCAAGTAGTTCAGCTTTCGTAATGTTTGCACATGTGTTGACAAAGTGCTGATGCATGTTGTCAGGTGTTTCCCACAGAAAGAAATCCAGGGACGTCAGATCCGGTGAACGTGCAGACCATGAAATATACTATTCAATAACGCTTTAACCGCACATGAGATATGTGTCTTTTTGTTCTAATTTATTACTTGTGGAAAAGCTGATTGTGATATTTTTGTTTTTAAATAAATTTGTTACTTGGTATGATAGTGGACATATTTATGGGAGAGCAGCATATTTAGGTTTGGCTTCTGTGTCACACTAATTTGGATTGTAGGGCATGTGGTGTGGATTGCTGTTTGTGGGTGGTTGCTGTCTCAACACCATCAACATTCCTCTTCAAATAACAGCCACAGTCTCCAAGGTGGTCAACATATGACAAATTCATATTAATTTTAACTAATTTTTCTAAGTAATTTAAATTAAATTAGGTGAGTGAGACCTGAAAAGTGGAACATGGTAGGATATTTCTGTAGGTTCTGGATAAGTTTTCATTTTGTAGTGAACAATGGAGTGAAACGATTGAATGAGCTAGAAAATGGAAAGAGAGCAAGAACCTACATAGATATTCTACCAACAGGCAATATTTCAGGAGAAATGAACCCAACTGAGACTAAGGTTGACTATGTTATTATCAACGGAGTGCTGAATAAAATTACCATGTGCAAACCAGCAGTGCTTCGGCTTTTTGCCCATTCTGTACTTACCAGATGTATGTATCTGGAACATAGACCTTAGCAGCGCCTGTGTGTAGAGCTCCAGCAAAGCAACGGAGCAAACATAGAATTCGGCTGCAAGTGAGAACGCCATGTCGTTTTCAGTCGAGTAGACCGAGAACAGTACAATCACAATGCCGACTGACACAAAGTGTATGGCACCTGAAGATGAAACAGCTATAATGTTCGGCTTGTACACTGCCCAATTCGTATAAACTGAAAGTCAACGCACAGATATTTTGCGACTGCATGCCTAAACTTACATAGTTGTTTCTTGCCTCTTGCCTCTTGCCTCTTACCTTGATGTTCTCATTATTTGTCCCATAGCCGACCCGACGCAGTCGATAGCTGTTCTGCCAACAGACACGCGATTTGAGAATTTATCATCATCGAATTATCCAGCAACAGTGAACTGTCAATGCTTATATGAAATACACAAGTTCTGTGGCATGAATATTAATAATGTAATATTCTGCACTCACGTCATCGATACTGAAAGATACATGCATCATAGAAACTAACCAACGACTCATTTACAATGACTCTCTGCTCTCTCCAGAGAAGTGACTATCATAAACCGATTGGTGGCAGGCAACGATACTGCAATATGTTTACGTTTCCATACAGAAATGTTTCAGAATTCAGGAAGAGATTTTCTTAAAATAAGGAACGATGTCCATCCTGTAGTGGTGGTTGGGAGGAGGAGGATGCATCCCATCCTATTTTTACAGATGCAACTAGATGATGACCACTCGGGCATACCATGAAATTACACCCAAACATGAGGAAATATAAGATTACAATCGACATCACAAGAAATCATGTATATTTAAGGATCTACCTAAAGTGCAGCCTATTATAAGGTGGCATAATACACTCCTGGAAATGGAAAAAAGAACACATTGACACCGGTGTGTCAGTCCCACCATAGTTGCTCCGGACACTGCGAGAGGGCTGTATAGGCAATGATCACACGCACGGCACAGCGGACACACCAGGAACCGCGGTGTTGGCCGTCGAATGGCGCTAGCTGCGCAGCATTTGTGTACCGCCGCCGTCACTGTCAGCCAGTTTGCCGTGGCATACGGAGCTCCATCGCAGTCTTTAACACTGGTAGCATGCCGCGATAGCGTGGACGTGAACCATATGTGCAGTTCACGGACTTTGAGCGAGGGCGTATAGTGGGCATGCGGGAGGCTGGGTGGACGTACCGCCGAATTGCTCAACACGTGGGGCGTGAGGTCTCCACAGTACATCGATGTTGTCGCCATTGGTCGGCGGAAGGTGCACGTGCCCGTCGACCTGGGACCGGACCGCAGCGACGCACGGATGCACGCCAAGACCGTAGGATCCTACACAGTGCCGTAGGGGACCGCACCGCCACTTCCCAGCAAATTAGGGACACTGTTGCTCCTGGGGTATCGGCGAGGACCATTCGCAACCGTCTCCATGAAGCTGGGCTACGGTCCCGCACACCGTTAGGCCGTCTTCCGCTCACGCCCCAACATCGTGCAGCCCGCCTCCAGTGGTGTCGCGACAGGCGTGAATGGAGGGACGAATGGAGACGTGTCGTCTTCAGCGATGAGAGTCGCTTCTGCCTTGGTGCCAATGATGGTCGTATGCGTGTTTGGCGCCGTGCAGGTGAGCGCCACAATCAGGACTGCATACGACCGAGGCACACAGGGCCAACACCCGGCATCGTGGTGTGGGGAGCGATCTCCTACACTGGCCGTACACCTCTGGTGATAGACGAGGGGACACTGAATAGTGCACGGTACATCCAAACCGTCATCGAACCCATCGTTCTACCATTCCTAGACCGGCAAGGGAACTTGCTGTTCCAACAGGACAATGCACGTCCGCATGTATCCCGTGCCACCCAACGTGCTCTAGAAGGTGTAAGTCAACTACCCTGGCCAGCAAGATCTCTGGATCTGTCCCCCATTGAGCATGTTTGGGACTGGATGAAGCGTTGTCTCACGCGGTCTGCACGTCCAGCACGAACACTGGTCCAACTGAGGCGCCAGGTGGAAATGGCATGGCAAGCCGTTCCACAGGACTACATCCAGCATCTCTACGATCGTCTCCATGGGAGAATAGCAGCCTGCATTGCTGCGAAAGGTGGATATAAACTGTATTATTGCCGACATTGTGCATGCTCTGTTGCCTGTGTCTATGTGCCTGTGGTTCTGTCAGTGTGATCATGTGATGTATCTGATCCCAGGAATGTGTCAATAAAGTTTCCCCTTCCTGGGACAATGAATTCACGGTGTTCTTATTTCAATTTCCAGGAGTGTATAATGTTAATCAATTTTGAAATCTCAAAGACAATGAAGGTAAATAAAAAATATAATATCATTAAAGTTATGGCAATGGGACGTACAGATGCATTAACGTTACACAAGACATAGACATGTTTCACACTGAAGAGCCAAAGAAACTGGCGCTGCAGCCTAACATCGTGTAGGGCTCCTGCAAGCATGCTGCAATGCGATGTGGTATGGAATCAACTAATGACTGAAGTAGTGCTGGAGAGAACTGGTGCTATTAATCCTGCAGGGCTGTCCATAAATCTATAAGAGTACGAGGAGGTGGACTCTTCTGAACGGCATCTTGAAAGGCATCCCAGATTTGCTCAATAATGTTAATGTCCAGGGAGTTTTGTGGCCAGAGAAAATGATTAAACTCAGAGGAGTGTTCCTTGGGCCAATCTGTAGCAATTATGAACTTGTGAGATGTCGCACTGTCCTACTGGAATTGTCCAAGTCCATCGGAATGCACAGTGGGCATAAATAGATGCAGGTGATCAGACAGAATGCTTATGTATGTGTGTCATATCTAGATGTACCAACGGCCCCATATCACCTCAACTGCACACCCTCCCTCCCCTCCCCACACCATTAGAGAGCCTCTACCAGCTTCAGCACTCCCCTGTTGACAAGCAGGGTCAATGGATTCGTGATGTTGCCTCTGTACGCGTACATGTCCATCTGTTCGATACAATTTGAAACTAAACTCGTCCGACCAGGCTACAGGTTCCCAGTCATCAAAAGACCAATGTCAGTGCTGACTGGCCCAGGCGAGGAATAAACGTTTGTGTCGATCAGTCATCAATGCTTCATGTGTGCGCATTCGGATCCGAGAGTCCATGTTGATGAAGTTTTGTTAAGTGGTTTTCGCGCTGACACTTGTTGATGGCCTAGAATTGAAATCTGCAGCAATTTTAGTAAGGGTTACAGTTCTGTCATGTCGAACGATTCTCATCAGTCAACGTTGGTTCCTTTCTTGCAGGATCTTTTTCCGTTCGCGTCGATGTCGGAGATTTGATTATTTACCAGAATCCTCATATTCACGGTAAACACGTGAAATGATCGTACAGGAAAATCCCAACATAATTGCTACCTCGGACATACTGTGTCCCATCGCTCGTGCACCGACTACAACATTACATTCAAACTCACTTAAATCTTTATAGCCCGCCATTGTAGCAGACACTTGTTGTCTTACATAGCCATTGCCGACCGCAGTGCCATATTCTGGATGTTTACATATCTCTGTATTCGAATATGCGTGCCTGTACTAGTGTCTTTGGCGCTTCAGTGTACATTGCCAAAATGCCTATAAACAAAATGCATCTGCTCCTCGCAGTCTACACGAGAAAAGTCTTTAACAGCCCATAGCACTCTTCAAAGCGCTGCACGAGTGGGGTGCCGTTATGTGAAAGTGTGGGGAGGATTGGCCTATTGCTGCGCCGCCCACTTGCAGAGGCAGATTACGCGGCCCGTTCTACCTCATACGTTAGTCGCAGTTTCCAATCATCAGGTTGTCATCTCCGCCTAGCAGTAATCCGTAGGTGGCGTACATGAAACAAGCCTAGCAGCGCCTTAACGGAGCTGTCCTGCACCAATCTACTCACCATACATTTAACTTACGTCTAACAGTAATAGCTCTTACAATATACACAGCAGATCGTAAAGCGGAAAAAATGAGCATCAGTAACATCTGAATGACTTTACCTGAGACCGTATTCATCGCAAATGTTGTGCTCATCGTAAATATGCACTGTGTTGCCTACATAGAATAGTAATTACTATCTTCGCTAGAGAAAAATTATCCAAGACATCAACATATTCTGAACATATTTGCCAAGTGTAACTCTAGCTATCTGATAGCATCGCACCAAAAATACATACACATAACAAATCTCACCATACACACAGAATATGGACAGAACAGCAGATTACGTCGGTACGTCTCAGTAACCTACAAAGTATCATCTATTCATGTGTCATCACTCTGTATCTCTAAACAGAAAAAGAAAATTCTTACTCAATTGTTGGCAGAAATTTCAGTAAACTCTTACATTCTACGCAGAAACTGACAGTGCATCACGCTGGGTATCCACAAAGTCACACACATTACAGAATTATGTCACTTTACATACTGACTAGGAACCAAAAATATGTTAGTCTTTAAGACTGCTCAGAATAATATGGTTTCAGGTTCTTCAAATGGAGTTTGTCCATATGTTTATCAGATCTCACTACAGTATTTGGACATTCAGTGCCTATAATACAATATGGAACTTGTATTCAAGGTCAATTCCCGTATCTTTCGTTCACCTTACTTGAACGTCTATGATACTTAATTAACACAAGGTCCTCTCTCTCATACTTATTTGGCTGTACTCTCCTCCATGGCGTTTCTTTCTTCGGTGCTCCTTCTCGGCTAACCGTTCCATGGCCAACTCTATCTTCTCAGTCCACGTTCGATTTATGGCCGAAGAATTACACACATCACAAAACGTTTTGCATCATTTCGGTTCAGAGAGCTCCGGAACCTGTACAGAAAATTGGAATCGAGATCAACAAAAACATCATTTCCGCCCTTTCTATTGCTAATGAAAACCACACACTGCATGTTTTACTACCATACAGCGAGACCTTCAGAAGTGGTGGTCCAGATTGCTGTACACACCAGTATCTCTAAAACTGAGTAGCACGTCCTCTTGCATCAATGCATGCATGTTATACAGATCCTATGAAGGCATAAGCAGGTTTTCTCGAGTAAGCCAGTGGTGATAGAAATGGCAGAATGTAATCTGAAGGTCAGAGAATGTGAGCCGTTTTTTACGGAGATTTATGATTCCATAGTCAGTATGTGAAGTGGTGGAAGAGGAGATTCAGAAGATGCAATGGATGAGCGTTATCGATCAGATGATCACCCAGAATCATAACACATTATTTGTGGTAGAAAAAGGAGATGGTGATGTCACAATCCTGCTGGATGTACGCTCAGTGAACAACATAGTAATAAAAATTCTACAGACGGACAGACCCAAAAATTTATATGGACTACTGCAGAAGATTCTTGGTTAAAAGGTGTTTAGTAGTATTGACCTAAGGTCGGGTTGTATGAGGAGATCGCCATGCACGACGATTTCAGGTAGCACACAGCATACTTCTATGGAGGAGTGAGCTACCAGTAAAGTGTACTACCGTGTGGCTTGAAATTTCTACCTCAGCTACAGAAAATCCCTGGACAAAGTTCTCACTGAACAGTTAATTAAAAAAGTGACCACATGTGTAGATGCTGTTTTAATTGCAACCTGGAGTTTGGAAAGATATATTAAGATACCTGAAGAGCTGTGTACCGCTTCTGAAAATGTAGGTGTACTGGCAAATTTAGAGAAGTCGGAACTTGGAAGGGGAGAAATTAAGTTTCTGCGATATGTTAACAATGCACAATGAATCAAATCTGATGACGAATTACAAGCAATTGAGGACTTTCCAGCACCTCGTTGTAAAAAATAGCTTAGAGGATTTCTCAGGTCATGTTGACGGCATAGAAAGTTCATTAGTCGACCGTTACTTTACAACCTGCATCTGTTAAATTTATTTAAAAAATGTGCTGTGTCAATGGGCTGAGGTATGGCAATGGGTCTTTGAATTAATTAGAAAAGAACTGTGTAGTCCGCATTTGATTTCACATCAAGATTTGAACAAGGAGTTCTACTTGGTCAGTGACAGTCTGGATTTTAGATTCGGTGCACATCTGTAACAAGCAGATAAAGTCAATACCAACAACATTTAAACTATTCATATGTGAGCAGGACTCTAAAACAGAAAGGCAGTATAACATAGTAGGGAGAGATGTGCTTGCAACCTAATGGTAATTCAAAAAATGTTGATATTATTTAATAGGTGCCGTTACTAAAGTTGTAACAGACCATAAAATATCGTATTTCTTGCTCGAGAGCATATTACCCTAGGTGGGCACTTAACTTGCAACGATACCATATAGTGTTATTTAGCGACCTGGGAGCCAAAACATGATTCCAGATGCACTTTTAAGGCCGCCGATGGGTGTACAAAATGTCAAGGGAAACACTCTATAGAGAAGGAATTGAGCATTAATTTAATAAAAGGAATGCACTACAAAAAACATACGTCAAAGTTATTAAAGAATATTCGAAGGGAACAAAATAACCATCCATGATTGAAGAATATTAAGGTGAAGTATGGTTGTGCACAGGAAGAGAGATTGAAGAAGTACTATTCGATTCATCACACCATTCTTTATTGTGATGTGGATGAGCCATCACAAGATTGGAGGTTGTATATTGTGGGACACGCAACTGAGAATTTGGTGTGGTACACGCACTTCGCTTATGCCTGCAATGGTGCAAACAAATCTTTACAGAAATGTAAGAGGGAGTGTATATTCTTTCAATGAATGGAAAGATTCACAATATTCTCCACAGTTGTGATGTCCATCAAAAGGTGAAGACAACTACCGTTGCACGCCAAGGATCTATGCATCGTATAATACCAAGAAAATATTTGTGGCCATTGATTTACTTGATGAACTATGAAAATCTCTCTGTAATTCTACACAACTCATGGAGGCGCTAGAGGGGCGCCAGAGGTAAGGGCAAATATTAAAATTTACTTATATCTCTTTTTTACGAATCTGTGGAGCTTAAATAATAAACTAGGAACTTCTGATTAACCAAGGGCCTGAAAGTATACTATTGGAGATTTTAAGAACACACACCAAAAATGTTTTGCATTACAACAGTTCCCAGAACTGTGGATATTGCATCACAGATACAGTCCTTTTGACTGTTCAGAGAAGTCACTAAACCCATCCAAAGATGTAAACAACCATTCATGAGCAGCGCCTATTAGACGAAGTGGGTCCGACAGCCGATCAGCTCCAGTTATTGAACCAGGAAGAAGGTACATGACTCATGTTGTCTGTAGTTCAGCCATGCCTAGACGTCAATACCGCGGTTCTATCCCGTCCGCATTGTTACTTTGGGTCAGAAGGGGCTCTCAACAAGGGAAGTGTCCTGGCGTCTAGGAATGAACCAAAGTGATGTTGTTCGGACATGGAGGAGACACACAGAGACAGGAACTGTCGATTACATGCCTCGCTCAGGCTACCCAAGGGCTAGGACTGCAGTGGATGACCGCTACCTACGGATTATGCTCGGGGGAACCTTGATAGCAGTGCCACCATGTTGAATAATATTTTCGAGCAGTCACAGGACGTCGTATTACGACCAAAACTGTCGCAACAGGCTGCATGATGCGACATCCATATAGAGGTCCATCTTTGCAACCACGACACCATGCAGCACGGTACCGATGGGCCCAACAACATGCCGAATGGAACACTCAGGATTGGCATCACGCTCTCTTCACCTGTATGTGTCGCATATGCCTTAAACCAGACAATCGTCGAAGGTGTGTTTGGAGGTTACCCGGTCAGGCTGAAAGCCTTAGACACACTGTCCATCGAGTGCAGTAAGATGAAGGTTCCCTGCTGTTTTGGGGTGGCATTGTATGGGGCCGACGTACGCCACTGGTGGACAAAGAATGCACCGTAACCTTTGTACGATACATGAATGCCTTCCTCCGACCGATAGTGCAACCATATCGACAGTATATTGGTGAAAAATGGTTCAAATGGCTCTGAGCACAATGGGACTTTACATCTGTGGTCATCAGTCCCCTAGAACTTAGAACTACTTAAACCTAACTAACCTATGGACATCCATGCCCGAGACAGGATTCGAACCTGCGACCGTAGAGGTCACGCGGCTCCAGACTGAAGCGCCTAGAACCGCAAGGCCACACCGGCCGGCTATATTGGTGAAGCATTCGTCTTCATGGACGACAGTTCGCGTCCCCATCGTGCACATCTAGTGAATGACTTCCTTCAGGATAACGACATCGCTCGACTAGAGTGACCAGCATGTTCTCCAGACATGAACTCTATCGAACATGCCGGGGATAGACTGAAAAGGGCTGTTTACAGACGACGTGACCCACTAACTACTCTGAGGGATCTAACACGAATCGCCGTTGAAGAACGGGACAATCTAGAACAACAGTGCCTTTATTAGGTTGTGGATAGTATGCGACGAAGAATAAAGGCATGCATCTCGTTTTTCTACCACAAATAATTTGTTATTATACTGGGTGATCGACTGATCGATAACGCTCAACCGTCGCATCTTTCTATCACCACTGACTTACTGGAGAAAACCTGCTTACGCCTTCATAGGATCTGTATAAAATTTTTAATTTTCGTCCAGTTTCCATGTTCTAGGGACCTGAGTTTGTGTTCAGGTGTAACATCAATATCTCCTGAGCCTGCCCTCCCTTCGCATTTCCATTGCTTCTTTCATAATGGTACGATGTCTTTTTTTGTGGTAGTCCCTGGTGTTATTTGCAGATCAGATAAACAAAATAACATAGTCACTCCTACCACTTCTCTATCATTAATTCTCCCTTTAAAGCCAATAATTGTTCTCTTCTTTCCTCCGAATTTCTACACAACGTCTTCCAGAATTCCAATAAGCTTTCTGCTCTGGTAACCATTCAACGTCTAAGGTTAGGGGTAATGCCAACCCATGCACCACAACTGCTGATACATCACAATCATCATCATTTAGCCTCATTGTAACTAAGATCCGCTTTTTAATTATCTTGATTTTGCCCTCTCATCTCCTGTAATATATATTCTGTGCCCTGGGATGTTTGGTATTCTTCATCCCTGCATCATCCACGTTATGTACGACGTTTGTGCATCCAAGTTCCAAAAATATCGGCTTCTGCTATAGTCTGCACAATCTCACCGGGCTCTTCATCATTTTCCTACATCAGACCGTCCATCAGCTCAGTTACATCTTCCCTCATTGTATTCACATAGCCAATGGTCCTACGTCATGAGCTCCGGACTGGACCGCATCTGGAACACAATCTACGTTTCCTAGCATGTCAGGGTCGTTGTTCCCGTTTCGTTCCCTGTCATCCAACACACCTTATTGTATTGTTAGGTGCTCTATGTTGTGACGCACGCAGCTGCCGCACTGTCCGCAGTAGCCATTGCAACCTCGAAAACTTCGTTCAGACCTTCTGTCTTCGTCTCAATTCCAACTTTGGTCATTACATCATGAATGATTATGCAATCGCATACCGGTGTCCTCTCGCTGTTTCCTGACAGCGTTCTACCGTAATCAGATACTTCATTTCCACTTTGTTCATAAAACATATCCAGTTGTCCCGAAGCCGACGTCATTCCTTCTGCATCGTTCTTGGGGATCACCGGCGACTTTTACTGAACTGCTACCGGCAGTTTATGTACAATGAAAGTCAATGTATTTTCAGTCTTAATTGGTTTGTCTAAATACAGATTCCTTTCCTAGTAATCTTAGAAAAGCTTCTTCAGATGTCTGTCATGTTCTCTATCAAACTTTCTGAAATCATGTAAAATGTTTCTCTCATCACTCTGCTATTGTATGGACCTGTGTGGTTTTAAAAACTCCTTTACAGAGTCAGCATACGTCTCTCGTTTTTGTCCGATTCTTCTTTCCCATCTACCAGCTTCGTCCTCCGTTCTCCATGCAACAAATCGTATCTTCTGGTGTTCGTGCCACAGCTAAGGTAGCACACCCTTAAGCTAATCCAAATAATTTCTCAGATACCAACATCTATCAGGATCAAATTTTATGAAATTCCCGATACTAAGGAAGACATTGTCATTTTGTATACCCAGTACCTACTCTCCTCTTGCGCCTCCATCACATAATAGTGAATTCACTTCATTGTTTACTTGTTGTCCTATCTCCTGCTTAACACTGCCTACAAGTGATTGCATCTTAATTACCTCATTGCACACCTCCTCCATATCGCATGCGTAAGCATCTTGGTTCAGTACATCGGGCTGCACTCTATGTTTACACTGCTGCATTTCCCCAATCCTTCTCTGAAAGTGCTCACCGTAAACCGCACCTTTCTTGCCGAGTTCCTTTCGCACTTTATCGATATCAGATTCGAAACGCTCAAAACATTTCGTATTTTCTGTGACCTGTTGCTTTAACTGTGCTGTGAGTGCATCTTACTTCTGGCTACATTCCTCATCCACCTTCTTGACAGCAATGTATGTTTCATCAGTCTTTGCAGTAAGGTCCTTTCTACCTTAGTCTCTTTTGCCAGTGCTTTCTTCATATCACTAATTTCCATTTCCATTAATGTTGTGAGCATTTCAGAACCAGACCCATGATATTCTCATGTGGGTGTATCCAGGAGAGGAGGCGATTCAGCACCTCAGTTTTTCATGTATACTGAAAAACTGCATTCCCCTAGACCGGAGTCTTCCGACATCTCACAATCGCCTGTTTCATTTTTTTATCTCCATCGGATCATTTTCGCCTGACGAGTCCACACCTACATTCCTGATCACTGCAGCTGCATTGATCACGTTATCTGACAACATGAACGAAAATATTTCAGACAAGCAGAGAACGGAGGAAACGGTATCACAGTAACTGTCTTCTGCAGGACATGAAACAGAATAGTAATTCTAATTGCAACGCTTTACCCAGTTCAACGCCGTATTCAGTGCTCAGAAGCACACCAGACATACACTGAAACGATTGAGGAATTAGATTGTATTTATACAATAGGTTCACTTCTGATTTACCACTACAAAAAGACTGGGCAATGACATATACTGATTAATAAGTGCCAAGTTATAATTCTAATATAAGAAGTCGCTATCAACACATTCATTGCTAAATGTTTGTATGTGCTGAAATTATATGATCAATGTTTGCTTTGTCAGTCAGTTAGGCTCCAGTGTTTTAATTGCATTAGAGGTCGCAGTGTTGCAACAACACTTACATTACACACCCCTACATCGACGTGCCGACACGCAGCAGTGCCTTCTGCTGTCCGCCCTTTGAATCACAGCAATAGTCGCTTTGTAGTTGCTCATGTTGCTCCTAGGTGTCGCATGCCTCACAACTAACATAGCATGAACAGTAGCATCACTCCTCAAAACAAGTTCTCTGCAACGTAAAAAGATGTATAACTGCAATCCATGCTCCTTGCTCCATGCTGCGCACTTACTGTCTGACGTCTCACAACAATCAAAATCCCTGTCACTGTTTATTCTAGCAAATATGTCAGTCACCATTTCTAAATTATTCACTCTATCTGATATCACATGACAATCAGGAATACGTTCACTGTTTATGTTCAAGTCACTCACAATTTTAAAATTAAAAATCAAATCGGCACTTCTTCACCGAAGATTACGAACCTGCTATAATGCTCACATTGTACGTTGCCAACGTCCCACAGGAGAGAGGGTTAGATACTTTGCGACAGCTCGCTTTAGCCCCACATACCTGGTTTTCTCCCGGCTGTCTTCTTGCTTCTCCCACTACTAGATAGAAACAGAATCCTGCAATCTTTGTCATTCAACATGTTGAGGGGACACAGAGTGAGTTCCTATTTTATTTGACAAGATCCAAATGTACACACGAAATGCATTCGTAGTTGCAGAATTGCTCTGAGCACTATGGTACTTAATTTCTATGGTCATCAGTTACGTAGAACTTAGAACTACTTAAACATAACTAACCTAAGGACATCACACACATCCATGCCCAACGCAGGATTCAAACCTGCGACTGTAGCGGTCGCGCGGTTCCAGAATGTAGCGCCTAGAACCGCTCGGCCACTCCGGCTAGCTCGAAGTTGCAAATATGGGTCATCGTCTACTGTATAATGGAATGACGATAATGAAAATTTGTGCCAGACTGGGACTCGATCCTGGATTTCCCGCATATCGCGAGCGGTCGCCACAGAATCAGGCTATCCGAGCATGCCTCATGGTCAGACGCAAACTTTCATTTGTGATCAGCCGTGTTTCTGCAACCTGTACTAGTCCATCCTTTGCGTATTATTCCCGTGCAGGAGAGACATTTTAATTGAAAGCCGCTTGCCTGGTGTCGCGGCATATGTGTGATATCGCCTTGACTTTGTTATACCTTCGGACATGCATACATGCACTACTCCAACTGGTGGACGAGAGTGTCAGCACTACCAACAGGGACGTCCAGTTCATCAGCGAGGTGTTTGGCTGTTATCCTACGATCACCTCGAATGAGAATGTTTACACATTCTAACATTGCAGGAGACACAGCTGTGTGCTGCCGGCTGTCACGAGGGAGATCAGACAGGTACGTGTGACCTTGGTGCTGTGATGACAGACGCCTCGCCGAACGACTCGCCATGCTTTTGTTCACTGCCGTGTCTGTATAGAAATTCTGGAAGCGCCTATGACTATGAGCGATGTTCTCGTTTTCCGCCAAAAGAAACTCAATAACAGCTCTCTTGTTGGAATTTACCTCCGTTGCAGACGCCATCTTGAAGGCTACGTACAGCGTCGTTACCTGTCGGAACTCCATGAAACAATAGGGGCTGAAGCGGGAACATTCCAAAATGTTCCACAGTAAATTATACATTTTTTTCAACCGAAAGTGGCCGAGAAAAATGGCATTCTGTTACTTATTGACCCACAGCCACTTTTCAATTTGTAATCAAAGACTACAGAAGGCGTGTAGAAGACAGTAGAAGCCAAAAATAAAAGCAGCTATAGTAAAAGTTACTTAGAGGGGATCTATTTTAAGTCTTCTGACTTATATGATAGGTCCCCCTGCAGTATCTTCTTTCAAGCGACCCTCCTTCTCTCAGAGCAGCAGCTACACTTATTACAGTGGTTAACATTATTGTTTGCGGTAGATACTTTTAGCGGAATAGATTCACTGTTGAGTTAGTTGCAAAACAGGTTATCCATATTCGTTTATTTGCGACAGGCACTCAGGTGCTAGTAATCCACTGAATAATTACAAGGCTGTTACCCACTTCGCTTAAGCTATCCGAACATGACTCACGGGTGAACACAAACTTCCGTATGTCGTGGACCATGTGTCATATCTGCACTCGCGTAACCCGTTAATTTTACTCTCGTACAGGGAAGACATTTTATTTGTTAGCCGGAGCTCCTAAGGCGACCGCTCAGGCAAAGCGGGAAATCCGGGTTCGAGTCCCAATCCCGCACATATTTTCACTGTCGTCATTCCGTTAGGCAGCTGGAGGTGGATGATTCGCAACTCTAATACATTTCTGTCGACTTACCTTGCTTATATTGTGCACCGCTGAGGCCGGTGGCAGTTGTTAACAAGAGACTGTCTACACGAAGGTTAATAATATGTAGTAATCACAATTAGGGAACGAAGCTCAACTTTTATAGTTACGCTGCGATTTAATACATGTATACATTTTGAATCTCAAGTGGTGACTTGTGGTCTTAAGAAAACAGAAATTATTACCGCGGTGTGTCGGATTGCCGTTCCAGCCGAAATTAAGCCCTTCTCCCGGTGACCAGCGGGACATCTGCTGCTATCGCCTGTGTTGGGATCAGGTCTGCATTATGCGCTCTTGGCGCCCACACAGCTGTATCGATTATAGCATAGATGTGAAGTAGGCCTCAGTTTTTGATTCCTGATATACGAGTAGCTTAGGGGCTGAAAGGCCTGTATTACCGTAACCAGTCCGTAGGCCTACTCTTTGCTTGGAAAACTGACAACAGTTTCAGTGAGCTTGGTGAGCAACCCCGCCGACACAGGCTGTGCCACCCCGTTTTGACTATGTGTTACTTGTCGTGTTCGTCTTTAATAGGTTCCAGTTCCCAACTGAGAGAACAGGAACAGGAAAAAGAAAATCTCGTTTAAGTAGACGCTGACTGACTTATTATAATTTTTTTCACAGAGTCTCAATTTTTTTAGACACAATCAAAACAGGTTTCGGCCACAATGACCATCTTCAGATGCTAAGAGCGGAATTTGATGAACACATATACACCCGTTGTCAAGCTCTTTCACGCGAGGAAAATCTTCCAGAAAGCAGAAGAAGGACAAGGTGTGGTAGATGTAGCTCAGTAGTTTGATACTGCTCACAGCGTTGTTGCAAGTGCATGGGTAATGTTCCAAACCACAGGAACTACGGCCCGAAGAAGAAGAAATGTTCGACCATAGTCAACCGCAGTTGCAGATGGCCGCAACACTATACAAAAGTGTAAGACCACTTCAAATGGCGGGTGTAACTGCAACCACATTTAACAGGAGTACATGGGACGCAATCGCACGTTCCACTGTGACGCCGCGACCGCATGCGGTTGGTATCTTTACCTCACGACTAGTGCGTTGTGTTATGTTGACACCCACGCGTCTGCGACGCCGAATTTTGTTGTTGCCAAGAGCATAGGGACTGCGGCATAAGTGTCGGGTGCTCTTCACGGATAAGAGCAGATTAAATCTGAGTAGTGGTTCTGGATGTATCCTCATAAGGCGGGAAGTGGGAACACGTAGTGCAGCAAGGACCACAGTTGAACGTGGTCGTTTTGGTGGTCCAGAGGCATAATGCTGCAGAGACGCTCACCGTTCAGTGTTCTTCTGGCACTGCACTCCTTCCCCGCATGCGTCTTTTCAGGGGCGAATTCGGCCTTTATTTCATTTGTATGAATGACTGCGTGATCAGTCGCACAGCGCAGGAAGAGGCGCTCTTGGAACGAGAGGACACTCTGCGAATGGACTGGCCGTTCCACCAACTTATATCCCATCGACCATGTGCGGGTTTCTTTGCAGCACGTCCACATTCTCCACAGACGTCCACGACAGCGCTGGTGGAGGAATGCAACACTCCGCCACAACTCCGTACCATGCTTGTCTCGCTTACGGAGCATGTTCTAGAACACACATTGCCGCCCATGTTGATCACACATCCAATTAAGAACCATATCCCGGCTTTCTTAATGTCCAGAGGACCACCATAAATCTCGGTGACTTTAGCGTAATCGTTGTCTTCGGATGAAGGTGTCGCCTATGGCCGTCACACTGCGCATGTCTTTCATTTACGTTCCGTACTACACTCTAGCAGTTGTTTGTACGTATGTTCAAGATTTCATAGAGCTATGTCATTTGACAATGACACATCATACGGAAGTTACTTTGGTCCCTGTAGTGTTGTACAAAACTGTATATTCTTTTAATAAGAGCCTAATTTCCTTTTACAATAACAAATCATAAATTTTATCTTTGAAATTTACTTAAGTTGATAATCTTCCGATTTTTTTAACATTTCCTTTGTCAGCTTTTGTGACTCGTTTTTTAGTTTTTGCACAATTTTCTGGCAGTCGATTTCATGTTCGTTAGGATATTTTTCTCATTATGTGACCGATGCCTTTCCGCAAAAGGTCTCTACTTAATTGTTGCATTTTATGTAAAGTGACGTAGGATGCATACCTTTTTTTTGAGTAAGTCTTCCTCTTCGTTTGGACTGAAATGAGACAGGTTTGTTAGTGATACATTCAGCGTAAGTATTTCATTTCTGTTTACTGTGTTTGCAAACTTCGTATTTTTTCTAGCTTGTCTCTTCTGGCTTACATCAAGCCTTCAGTGTGGAACTTTATATTTTACGTGATACTCTTGAAGACTGACGACGTTCATCCAAGATTAACCTGTTCTGACTGTCTCCGCACATTGTGGTGTTCAAAAATTGTGTTGTGTATAACCGTCGAATTCAATTTTGGTGATTTTTTAGACTTATCGAGAAAAGAATTTTTTCCCAGATTTCATACAACACATCAACTCATATGTCTCATATATGCTTCATAATTATAAATCGCAACCTGTAACCATTCTGTTCCGCAGGAAACAAAATATATTTGCAATATATACTGTACGTTGATGTGGAAAAGTTTGATACCTGAAGCAGGTAAGATGTTGAAACAGTTTAAAAAGAGAAATGTACAAGCAGAAGTTAGATACAGCAGGTGCCAATAAAGTGTGGTGGCAGCAAGAACAGGATTTCTAGTTGGGTGAGTACATGGTTGTCAACCCAAAAGAAAATAGCGCCAATGTAGGAGTAGGACTAATCATAAATGACAGACTTGGAATTTGGGTGAACTATTATGAACAGCACAGTGTACACATTATGCAAACTATGACAGACAGAGAGCCAAGACCTATTACCACAGTACATGTTTGCATGCCTACTAGCTCCGGAGAAGATGGAGAGATTGAAAATAATGTTCCATGAGATAAAATACATTATTCAGTTCGTTAAGGGAGACAAAATTTTCATTTAATGGGCTTATGTAACTCTATATTAGAAGAAGGAAAAGAACTAAAAATGGTAGGAGATCATGGACACGGGGAAAGAAATGAAAGGGGGAGCCACTTGGTAGAATTTTGCGCAGAGTACAGTTTAATTATTGCAAACACTTGGTTTAATGACCATGGGGGATGATTTTATAATCGTAGGACAATTGAAGGTACCATAAGGCTGCAGGTAGAATATAACTACAAATCATTCTTCCAGCAAGTGAGTTGCTGTTGTTACTGGCACAGCGATTTAATGCACTATGCTTGGTTCTTATGTGGCCCACTTAAGGTCACTGTCATCTGGGTTGCGTTCACTGGCGTCTGTTGATGCCCCATGTAAATATGATGCTCACACACTGTACCTGTAAACGTGCTAATTTTTCATTCTATTCCTTATGTAAACGAGTGAAATAAATTTGTAAAGATGTTTACATGACATTTAACTATATATGTGTACTGTCTCTTGTATGAAATCTCTCCTTCATAGTCACTGGCTATTTCTTGAGATACTGACATAGAGTACCATTTGCTAACGCCGATGAAAGAATACTGGTAAAATGGCGTCAGTGTACAAAGATAAACGTTAACGTGGTACTCGTGCGCCTCATCCCAGAACAGTGGTCGAGTGAGTGGGACTGAGAAATTACAGCACGCGTAGCGTATACAGAGTGGTCAGAAACAGTCTAAGGGCATTGTAGAGTAGATCGTACTGAGCAACAATCGTTAAGAGAAAATTCAGTACATTGCGTCGTTTCCGGGTTAATTGGCCTTACAGCTAGCCAATCGGGTCGTTGCGCACGTACATTCAAGCGACCTGCCAGATATATAGCCTAGATGATAGAGCAGGAGACTGTTCAGCTTTGGCTCGGGTTCGATCCTTACTATCATCCCATGTCCAATTTTTGTATCGCTCTCTGGTTCGGTCTTACAACAGAAAACAAAGAACACGTATGGCGACACTTCATCTGGCAGACCGCTTTAATTTGCACACGCAACGACCTGATTGTTCACGTCAATGCTAATTAACACGGAAACAGCTGAACGTAGCGAATTTTTTTATCTTATCGGTTATTTCACAGCACACCGTTACCTTCTTTTCAGGTAGTTTCTGGCCACTTTGTATACATTTAAGCAGTCATTCTCGTTCGGTATGTGAATGGAATGGAAGGAAAATGCTAATATGTAGTACGGTGGGAAGTACCCTCTGGTGTACTCTCCACACCATTTGGAGAGTATGGATGTTGATGCAGATGTAAGTATAGGATGTGGTTTTGTCACTGAGACCTTGTAACAGGGAATGTTGCTCTCCTTCAGATACACGTCCATCCTCCAGGATCAACGACGCTGTTTGACCAAGTGGCAAAGGAATATCTGCCGGATGAACTTGGAGGCACTGCCGGTCCTATGAACAAACTTGCCTGTAAGTATGCACTGACAGTAGGGATCTACTTAGAGTGGTGGAAGGATACTTTAAAGTTCATAAATTAATATCTCGTGGTAATTCTGTTGCTTTTACTGTGACCACATGCAAAATAACGATTACTTGCAACTACACACTTTCTGCCACTCGTTTCACAAACTATTTGTTTTTATGACCTTGGTTATAGATTATTAGCCGATTTCCTAGCATTATTACTGAAAGAGGTGCATAATGGGGAAAATTTAAGTCTTTGTACCATATACGCTGAGATTCGTTCGACTTTTTGGTTCGTAGTGTGTACAGTCACATTTTATTTCGTGTGTAAACCTATAACAAGTGCATATATAACAAGTGCAAATAACACAGTACCAGCATTTCGTACTGTTATGTACCACGAGTCTGGAATTCTGAAAGCGAAAGGTGTAACTGTTAGCGCCAGAGACTACATACATACGCACGAACATAATATTACTAGACTGGCAATACCGTATAGATATCACTCACTTCAGTGAAGTCAAGACTTAAGAATCGCAATATGCCTCCGACCGCAAGGAAGGAGTAAACAGCTGTTTATCTAGAATCTGCCAGGAAGTTTCAACTGTGTAGCTACTAATAAAACAGTCGTAATAAATGGAGATAAGCTGAAGTAACCACGTTACCTTTAGAGTTTTAACATAATGGTTAATGCATGTGTCGTCTTTGGTTGTAATATTTTGTACAGCAGATGGAAGATGAAGGGAAAGGAACGCATCTCCTTACACGCAATTCTAGAAACGTCGTATTTTTGCTTTTGTTGTATACGTAACCCTAAATAATCACATCACAATTTGTCCTATCTAAAGTAACGTGGGTGTTTACATTCTTTAAGTGTTTAATAAACCTAGTGTTAACAGACACAGCTGAATGTTCTGTTTTTAACCAGTCTTGATAATCTTAGGCTATTCTTCGAGTAGTAAAAGCACAAAGTGCTTGAGTGTTCTTACGAAATCTACAGTCTCCTTTAAACATATATATGTATAACTTGTTCTTCTCATAGTACGATTCTACAATGCATGTGCTAATCTCAACTAGTACAAAAATATTTTCTCAGCTGCAGGACTTGCTTAGACTACCTCGTAAAACTTAGATCATTTCGTTTCGGAAGATCGTAGTAGTACCATAAACAAATTTCCTGATGCCTCCATCATAAATCACGCAACGTCAGGCTTCAGTAAAAGATGTGCGTTTGTCGGTCTAGTAATGTGTTATGTCTGAGCACTTTCGCAAACGCCGTCTTGAAGGTAAAAAAAGAAGGTAGATGGCACTATAGACTTAGGCTGTACGTTGTTTTGAAGCCAGGGTGGGCGGGGCCTGCCGCCATCTTAAATGGCCGAGTACATTAGCACACTGCTCTTTGTGATTATTTCTTTTTCAGCATCTCTGTCGCGTGCACGCAAC
The DNA here is from genome assembly GCF_023897955.1 of Schistocerca gregaria. Lineage (NCBI taxonomy): Eukaryota > Metazoa > Arthropoda > Insecta > Orthoptera > Acrididae > Schistocerca > Schistocerca gregaria. Next base: position 39,801,107 of record NC_064924.1, read on the forward strand.
ATCTATTTGAAATACTAAAGATTACAGTACTTACGAGAATAACATAGCATCAGTAACGCAATTCCGAACGTTTTTTCTGTAATTGAGTGCGTATTTGCTCTAGTATAACGAGACACGTGGCTTCGTTAATGTGACTTGTTTTTCATTGACATATTTCGAATATACAAAAACAGAAGGAAGTGATGTCAAAGGCATGACTTCATAATCCACTTAATTCCTCCTTTGCTGTTTTTGTCTCGATAGTAATGAAGCTGGTACACGTATGCACAACATTTTTATAGTTCACGGTTGCAAAAAACCTGCGAACGTGTCCTTTAATATTCCCTAAACGTCTGCAATAAGGAAAGAAGCAAGGCATGCTATCGTACGTTGTGCATATTAACAAAGAGAACGATTATTGAAATGTCAAAGAATCAGAACTGCATAGAGGTACACCTCCAAGCTGAATAGAGTTCTTGTTTCGTTAGACTATTAGTGCATTAGTTTCGCTGTAGTTGACTCATCTTCTCACTTTGAAATCTTATCTACAATGCCTCACTCAGTGTCTGACCAATGATGGCAATTTACAGGGTAAAAACCCGATATAATTTTTATATATGTGTTCCAGTAGTGAGCAATGCTATCAATGTGATTAAGTGAATTCGCTCAAACTGTTGGACCCCGTAAATGGATATTTTGGTTTAACATGTATGTAAGTCATCTTTTAGTAATGATAGCCTAAGCAGTGTAACATATAGTCATACCTTCCCACCCGCAGACTATTTTCGTCTCTTCTCGGAATATTACTCGACTGTAACTTTCAGTTTTTCATATTTGCACATCACAGCATTTTCTTTCTGTCTGTTAAATTTCGCGTCTGTAGCACGTCATCTTCGTGGTGTAGCAATTTTAATGGCCAGTAGTGTAGATAAATGGTGCTGCCAGGTTTTCAAACTAAAAGCACGGGACATTATCGAATTGTTCCCAACGTAATCCCATTGTGGCATGATCGGTATGTTTTACCTTTAGGCCAATATGAACAACTGTATACAAAATTAAACACAGATAATAAGTGGTTCATGAAATGTTTATGTATTGGAACTCCTTTTGCAAACAGTTTGAAAATTAAATAGAATTCGTTATTGTACACGGTAGATAAGAATATTTAATGAAATCGTCTTTCAGAACATTTTAGCACTAGTCATATTTAAGTACAGTAACTTTCATAGCATCATAGCACTCTTAATAATCACTGAAATATTTAATTACAACAACTTTCATAAAATTATAGCCCTATTAGTATTTACCGTTTGATTTGTACTCATTAAAAATGTGACTTCATCTATTATTTGTTTGAAAACTCTTTAAACGAAAAGTTCAAATTTGTAACTATTTGTAATCCAGCCTTAATAAGTTCAACAAAACTTCTGTTTCTTACAGAAATCCATCTGGTAGTCATCAATAAAAACAACCTTCCAGTATGGGCATTGGATACTGCAATACTCGTTACAATACTCAAAACTTTTTTCAAATTTGGCACATTGATTTCTTTGTTATAAGTGTTGCATTCTACCAACATAATAAATTACTACTTTTTCTGTGGTTGATGCCAACATTCCCTTAGTCGTCCATGTGCTATGTTGAATTCCCTTCTGCATAAAGCAGTGTTATTCAACCTTTTCGAATACACGACCTCTTCCCAACTAAAAAAGAAAAAAAACTAATCTGGTGACCCCCCACCCCACCCCAGACTCGTAATAAAAGTATGTCATTGATTTCAAAAGCAAAATATTTTTCTTTTTAGTGATACTAAACTGATTGTGATGTCAAGTGCACAGTGTAAGGTTGTAAGGTTGTCGCACTGTGAGCAGTGATATGCAAGTATATTCGTTGCCGCTTGGTGGCGGCGTGGGGTGGAGCGGGGGGGTGCGAGAACTGGTCAGCGGTCGCATAGGCGCACATCTCAACTCCCTTCAGTCAGTTTTCCGAGTACGCCACCGAGTACGGACGTGATAAGACCGTGTTTGCGCTTCGGTCCGAGCCAGCATAAAATGGAGAAGTTTCTCAAAAGATCTGTACAGCTCTCCATGTTTGGTACAAGTGATAGTGGCATGTGAAAATCATATTCGAAAAAACATATGTTTTTATTTTGCAAAGCACTGCCTGTGAACACTAATGACCAGTATTTGCACGACATGTTTTTAGAAAGCACTCGAAACTACAAGATCTATTAGACCAAATGTATCGCCATTTCTACTAATGGTGCTGAAACTGTGACTGGCAATAAAAGTGAGCTCGTTCTGAAATTAGAATCAGTAATATCGGATGATTCGTGAACACACTGCTCTCTTCATCGACAAGCTCTGGCAGCTACGGATTTAACTTTTGATTTAAAAGATGTGCTTAAAGAGGTGGTCAAAGTTGTGAACTCTATTAAAGGTACAGCGTTGCAAATTCGAATGTTTAGAATAATTTGCAAAGACATGGGTTCGCTGCATCAAAATATTCTTTATCAGGCAGAGGCCAGTGGGCTTTCCAAAGAAATGGTAGTTACACGAGTTCTGGAACTATAAGATAAATTGTTAATGTTCTTACAAGGTTTTAAATCTAGATATGCAAATTATATTTGTGACCTTTTTGGATATTAAAATTAGCGTTTCTCGCTGATCTTTTAACCACCCAAAAATTTTAAATAAAAGCCTGAAAATGGAAAGAAGAAAACATTAGAACAGCCAGGGGCAAACCCAATGATAACTCACAAAACTTTGTTTGTGGTCAACGTCTTTACAAAAGATGATGCCTGAGTGTTTCCCTTCCATTCAGAAGAGTGTCGAAGAAACTGCAGTCTACCAGTCGGTGGTAGTAAGTCCTCACGTCCCTTGGATGATACAAAGTTTGCATAACGTGGAAGAGAAACTATTAAATTATTTTCCAGAAATGAACTCTGAAGCATTCTCTTCAGTGGTCAAACCAAAAACTAAAAAGAGAAATAGGCTTTAAGAAGAAAACTATTTGGTAATTTGTGTCTTAAAAACAGAACCACTATTCGACAAGCTATTTATAAATAAAGAGCTGCAGCCTCTGCATGGAAACTGTTGTACTTTTGTTCTGGTTAAGTGGCACCAATGGCAGATATCTCTAGTGTCAACCTGCCATTAAAAGCTTTTGGAACTAATAGTATCCCGAGAAGTGTAAAACATGATTCAAAATAATTCGAATGAGAGCCGGTGGTCATTAATAATAAAATTGCAGTTGAGCCGATAAAGCACTGTGTATCTGGTAATAATCGCTGAATCCTACCATCATTGTTGCTGACTACACTTGATGGTGTGGTTTATGCTTCGCAGGAAATAAATGACTACGAGATGACAGAAGATGTACAAGAATAAATAGTCTAATCTCTATATTATTGTTACATGGTCCAGCCACTTTAATTTGACGATTTATTACGAACCTGAATAAGGACCTCTTGCATAGCGGACCACTGCTAGCAATGTGAGAAGAGAGCCACATAGGTTCTGGATGATACCGGCAGGGATATGGAGCCATGTCAGCTCCAGCGCTGGAGCCAGCTACATTTGGCTTGTCGGTCGAATCCATTGCGAGAAGAGATCGAGTCCCACAGATTGACTGGTTCTAACTTACGGAGTTTGGTGGCCAGAAGTGCACTGTAAACTCAGCCTGGTTCCTTTCGAAGCACGCACGTTCACTTCGAGCTACATAACTTTTTGCATTGTCATACTGGTAGATGCCAACGTACAGAAGAAAGAATGAAGTGAATGTAGGGGTGTACGTGATCCCCAAGGACAGACACATACTTGTATTGTTCCATTGTGCCTTCCAGAATGATAAGGTCACTCAGGGAATGTAGCTAATGCGTTCCCCAGACCATAATGTTGTGGTTGGCAGGAGAGCCAACACCGTGTAACTAGAGGGGGCCGAAAGGCACGCGTTTTAGCTCATGCAGGCTGACGTGAGGTCTGGAACAGGACAAGGAAATTAGACTTAAGACAAACGGACGTAGCTGGTGGAATACTTAACTTTAATCCATTAATGAAGAACGTCACTCTGGACGGTACATGATGCAGAATATCAATAATAACTGATAATGGCACCTTGCTAGGTCGTAGCAATTAACGTAGCTGAAGGCTATGCTAACTATCGTCTCGGCAATTGAGAGCGTAGAAGTCAGTGAACCATCGCTAGCAAAGTCGGCTGTACAATTGGGGCGAGTGCTAGGAAGTCTCTCTAGACCTGCCGTGTGGCGGCGCTCGGTCTGCAATCACTGATAGTGGCGACACGCAGGTCCGACGTATACTACCGGACCGCGACCGATTTAAAGGCTACCACCTAGCAAGTGTGGTGTCTGGCGGTGACACTACACATAACGTTCCCTCCTCCGGTCTGGACCCTTCCCGCGATTGTTACAGGGTCGTACACGCCAACTGCCGTCTGTCCGATGGAGTGTAAAAAGTTATTCATCTGAAAAGACTACCTGCAGCCATTCGGTGGACGCCCAGTTGCGGTATGGGCGTGTAAATTGTAGCCTTCGTCCCCGGTGGACAGCAGTCAGCATGTTTGCATGAAACAGGCGTCTGCTGAGGAGAACCATCACAGCAACGTTCACTGATCCGACGATGAGGAGACACTGCCGGTAGACCCTTGGTTCAGCTGGGTGGTCACTCGCCCAACAGTCGCCCTTTTATTCACCCAAACAGTTCTCCATAGCCATCCTTCACCCCTTCCGTTTATAGCCCGTGGTGGACTACAGTTACCTTGGTGCTTGTTTTAGATAGCGACATATGCCACGCACAGTATGCTTTAACTATGGCGACATTCGAACAGTTTACAAAATTAGCCGTTTTGGACGTGAGATCAATGGCTCCGTTTCCGCACTGAGTTGTTTCCCGCACTCCCTCCCGCCGTCGATCCACACTGTATACTCCCTCTACTGCTAGTGCTGCCACCTGCGGTCTGTGAGTTGTTGTCATACGTCGATACTGAACATTAATGTGACTGGATCGTGTATTATTACTATGAACAAAGTACTGTCAAACCTTCCATAAAGAGTGATTCGCATAACGATCAATACTTACTTACTTACTTACTCACTGGTCATACCGGACTCGAGAGTCCATTACCGCAGCAACGTATTTTCGCCATCTGTCCCTGTCTTGGGCTATTTCCTTCCATTCACCCTCAATACCTAGGCTCCTCAAATCAGCCTTCACATTGTCCTCCCATCTACGCCTCGGTCTCCCCACAGGACGTTTCCCCTCTAGGTGCCCTACCAGTATTCTGCGCACTGCCCTGCACTCATCCATTCGAGCTACGTGACCCGTCCATCGCATCGCAGCCTACGTTATTTCATAATACTGATTATGTCAGGGCTTGAATAGAGTTCGTGAATCTCTTCGTTATGCAGTTTTCGCCACTCTCCGGTAATGTCATCCCTTTTTGCTCCGAAAATTTTCATCAAAATTTTGTTTTCAAATACTAGAAACGGCTTTTTATTTTGCACAGTGAGAGACCAAGTCTCACACCCATACAGCGTAAATGGCAGAATAATAATTTTTTATATATATTCTAATCTTTAAATTCCTAGACAATATTTGTGATGAAAGTAATCTATTCAGTGAGAAGTAGTACGCATTTCCTGCCTTCTTCAGTTCGGATCAGTCTCATTTCTCGAAGTGATGTCCACGCCTAGATACTTAAATGTGTTCACTTTTTCAAACTGCATGTCTCCAACTCTTAACATTTCCTGATCTACTGCTGTTGGCATTCTAGTAGTAACCAGGTATTTAGTTTTGTCTTCACTTATCCTTAGACCTACATCTTCACTAGCCTTGATTAACGCATTCGCATTTGCTGTTACAGATTCTTTCCTATCGCTAATGATTTTTCGATCATCTACATACCCTAATATCTTAATATTTCCTTTTAACTCCACACCCTCTGAATTATCTGCTGCCATTCGTAAAATATATTCTAGGACTAAATTAAAAAGTGGCGGAGACAGGGCATCTCCCTGCTCAAGTCCGTTCTTTATTACAAATTCTTCTGATCAATACACAACGATCAATACACAACGTAATTTTGTAAAAGGTTGAATCACTTAACGGGCAATCATTCGCATATCGAGTCTGTTGAGAGCCTTAATTTTCAGTCTTGGATAACCATTTCAAATGCACCTTCTGACATAGACCTCTCCAGTTGGGCACAAGTCACACGCTGATGTATTATCTTCCGCCGTGAACAAAATATTTTGGGAATTTGTGGTAAGGACTTATGGGACCAAACTGTTGAAGTCATCAGTGCCTAAGCTTATACACTACTTAATCTAACTTAAACTAGCTTACGCTAAGGACGACACACACACCCATGCCTGAGGGAAGACTCGAACCTCCGACGGGGGTAGCCGCGCGGACCGTGACAGGCGCCCTAGACCGCTCCGTCGTGTACAGTAGAAGTGCTAATCAGTGACAATGGTGCCGGTACTCCTGTATTCAGGTGTACTGTCAGCGGTGCTCCTTGCGCTCTAGTTGTTATTTCCAGTACATCCACTTTGGCCTCCTTGCCGAATTTGCAAACTGTCTGTGACGATATTGCATGCTCTCCTAACTTGGAAGACTCATGTTAATTCATGGTGTTGAAATACCTATTTATTAATTCCATTTAAGATTTGTCTGCCGATAAGCAACACGAATTCAGTAAAGCTGTCCATAAACTAACGAATTGGGAGATGTTTCATTCAACTAGTTGTCTTCTGCTTTAGCACTCGGTTTAAAGTGTAGGCAAAACAAACGTCTTTAGAAAACTTTCTTGTAAAAAAGGATGTATACTATTATACATTACCTTACTGTTTTATCAATATTATTAGCACTTTTTCGAAACTGAATGCAGTGTGCTATTTTTATGTCGATTTCTACAAAGGAATATGTTTCATATTGCAAGGAAGAACCAGATTTGTAAAGAAGTACGTCTTCTTTCGGGCTTTCATTTTAATTGTTTCTTTTTTCACTAGAATTTCAAGATATTGCACACCTCATTTAAGTGTTTACTGGTATGTTTACTGGTATCTGAATTTTTATAGCTTCTGATGATGTCTTCTGCGTTTGAAGACGAAACGCTTGGCAGAGAAATTATAGCTTGGACCACAGCGTAATCCCCATAAAACAAAAAGCACCGAAGACAAAGATGCATTCGCTTACCTGTCGCTTGAATGAATAACTTTTCTGCTAACTGAAAAATTGAATGTACCTTTTTATTTCAGATGATTTCTTCAGAAGAACAGAGAAGATGCGAGACTGGTTCTTGGAGCAGGACCGCTACATCGCGGACGAGAGTAAGCGGCCGCCTGACAACCACTACGCCGACGACATGTACGGTGTGGCGGGCTCCTTCAAGAAGCTCTCAGTAGACTGACGCCGTTACAGTTAATATTGTAGATTCTTTTACTTGTGATAGTAAACTGTGATACACAGGGTGAACTGCGAATCCACCAAAAAAATTCCAAGGTTTTTTGTGATAATTTCTACTTTGGTGTAACGGACCCATGGCCTCCGGTGGTTCGTTAGAGAGTAACAACATTTCGTTTGACGTTTTCTTGTTGAGGTCTTCAGTCGAAGACTAGTTTCGTACAGAGCCCAATGATAGTCTGTCCTCTGCATAAACTTCTTCACCTCTCCATTCGTACAGCAGTCGCCGTCAATCCCAACACTTCCTTCCATACCTGCAGATGTCTCATTTCAACCGACCCCTACTTTCTGTTGAATTGTACGCTTTCATTATTTATTCGACGTACCCATAAAATCTACAGCATTCTTCTGTAGCACCAAGCTTCGAAAGGTCCTGTTCTCTTGTCGTCTGACGATTTAATCGTCCACATTTCATTTCTATACAGTACTACAGAGAAATACTTCCAGGAACAAATCCTAAATTACTTATATACAGTGTTATGAAATTTATATTTTTCACAAATATCTATATCATGCCTACTTTTGTTATCGTCAGTTATTTTAATGCACAAGCAGGAAAACGGTCAGTGTCTCATTTTCTAACCTAATTCCCTCTGCTCGCCACATACAATTCGCAGAACTTTAATTCCCGTTCCAAATGTCTCCTTAATTTCTTTTACTGCCTGAATATGCAGACTGAATTACATGTACGAAAGGCTAAAGCCCTGTATCAAGTCCTCCTAAACTACCGATTTCCCTTTGTGCCGTTCGAATCTGGTAACTGCAGTCTGTTTTCTGTACAAGCTCTAGAACTTTCAGTAACTGCATTCTTTCCCCTTTACCTTCACGGTTTCCCAGCCAACACTGTCTTTAAATCTATAAGCGCTTTAAAAATGGGTTTGCCTCCACCCAGTCAGTCTATGTCGTAGGATCACTATCGCCTCCCATCATTCTATCTTTTTCCGGAACACAAATCGATCTTTAAAAAAAATTTAAAAAAATAAAGGTAATAATTACAGATTTCTGACCTGATCACATTTCTGCTTTGTATCCATATTACACCGAAAATATCTGGTGATTGGGATAACAATACGAATACGTCATAATGAAATTATTATTCTGTGAGAATCCACCAGAGATCACTGCTCCTTTATACCAAAATAATTAGGAAATGTCCTTGAACAATCTCTGGAGTTTTTGTCAGTGATTCAGGTTCACCCGGATATGTCGTAAGCGTGTTCTTCCACAGGGACTATGTCTATGAGACCTCCACAATCACACTGCATGCTCCTTGTGTCTAATATGTATCTTGTATGAAACTGAAGAGATAATAATATTGTGTTTTCGATTCCTTGATCTAACACATTTTCTTCTTTTATATTCCCTCATACATTAACGTTAGTAACAACAGGCTCGAAGCGAAAGAAGACACGCTTCAAGATTGCAGTCATCATCACTGAATGTCTGCAACTGTTCCTACTGTTGTTTAAGTGCGCTGAAGATGTGCTTTTAGCCACGACAGTACCATATTGACTCAAAACTCTCCAGCCTTCCTGCCAACATGAATTAGTCTTGGCAAACATGGGAAATACTGGTTAGAAAAGATCTCACCCCCCCCCCTCCCGCCACTCACTCTCTCTCTCTCTCCCTCTCTCTCTCTCACTCACACACACACGCGCGCGCGCGCACACACACACACACACACACACACACACAAATACATCTTCACACGTGTCCGATATGGTTCGTTTCGTCGTCCACGGGACCCGAAGGGAACATTCACAGGCTGTCGTAAAGGACTTCCACTCAGTTTCTCATACATCCCATGGCGTAGGAGAATAATTACGAACTATATAAGGTTGGCGAAGAATGTCCAAGGTCACTCTCAACAGACGTAATAACAGATTTTGCAAAATACAGAAAAATGAATGTTCCACACGCAGGTCCAAACATACGGCACTGAGAAACAAACTACGACATCAACTTCTTTCTGTACTCGTACTTGAGGAGCGATGCAAAGAATCCACGACATGAACAGCTGTACCATAGCAACACTGTTTCTGAGAATCTCAAAGTATTCTGACACTTCGTGAATTAGCTTAGTGATCTAAACCTTCACAGCAACGTGTTGTATAACAATGTCCTGTCTAAACATAAGAAAACAGACTGAAAGCAATGCAAACGTTTGTTCATCACGATCTGATTGAGGGAGAAACTTACAGACGACTCATGCAGGAAGAAACACCCTGGTTTGTGATCATATGAAAGCAAACAGTAAAAAGGCATAGGACTCGGACCAACCACGGCGCGCATTAATGATTTACCATTCCAAATCCCCAATGAAACCATTAGAAAACTACTGGTGCCCTACGGAACTGAATCACAAGTGCTCCGGGAAAAATTATAAATCAACAGACAATACAACGTGGACAATGTGGTTCGCATAATGTGCATCGATTTTAGAACACACAAAACATCTTTGTTGCTGTTTTTAGTAAAGCTACATTCACTTCTTCAGGAGGCCGATCATATATTACAACATACACAGGATATTAGATTACTTCATCTAACTCTTAATAACATAAAATACCTAAATTGGGAAACAATCCATGTCGACAGGACTAACATACGTACTTTTTACTGTCACTGACACTATAATTTATCACTGCGCCAAGACGTAAGTAATCTTCCAGAAGCGGCGGCGCACGGAATCTTTTGAAGGTGTGTTTCTCATTCGTTGCTGTACGAGGCAGCGGTTGTTCATACAGTTCATATTAAATGTCCTCGTATTACGTCCTTTTTTATTAACACTTTCGACTTACAAGGACAGTGATAGTAACTAAATTGAATATATTAACTTAGTCATATAAACTGAAATTTTTAAATATATATTTATTTTTTATAATGGGTCGTTCAACATTCCACGGAATAAAATAAAATGAAGAAAAGAAGAGTAATGGTAGCACCAGTAATTGAATTCCAGCTGATAAACTGCCAGCAAGTGAGCGTCACAACTGGGTTTGCATTGCGCCACGCTTTAAACACCACTGACTCGTAGGAAAAATACTGTATGAACAGGCTCTAATAGCACTGCAATACGTAGGTGAAAAGCAACGCCGGACAATGCACGTCACTCTTGTAATACTACAATAAGCTGTCCTGACAACACCTGACCTACGTTCAACGACGTAATCTGTGTATCTTGAGATAGTCGTCTGTATTAACGACGTCACGTAAGATTTAATGTTCAGCTTCTCACGCTGTAAACCACACTACAGCTCGCTACGACATCACTTTGTACTAAAGAATGGACATAATAACACTTTTCGTGGTGTAATGTGGTCCGATAAATGGATGTTAATTACAAAAGCGCATTTGGCTATCAGGTTTCACTAAGTTTGAAAGAACTACCACCAAAGCTAGTGGCAATCACCAGAAAAATACTAACTGTGTGTGTCTACAGGGAGTAGGGATGATGTAGTTACTTCACCAACAACAGCAACCTAAAGTGAAGTTTACTTTGTGTACTCTGACAACACAGCTAACCATTTTCTCAACAATATAGGTACCAGCAAAGATAACATTCATATACAACATATGAATCCGTCATGTAGATCAGTCGCCTGTTGTAGTTCCTCCTCTTTTAAAGCTTTAATGAATAATCGTATATACACTCTATTAGTGTGAACGTTATAAATTTTTACATGTACTGAAGAATGCGCTCACATAGCAAGATATAATTTAATATTGTTTAATTATTTTTGTCGGTCAACGATAATTATAATATTGTCCTTGACTGTACTGAAATTTTACCGTAATAAACTAGTTCGTTAATCTCAATCTTTAAGAATTAAATGGAATAACTTTTCGCTTATAATTAATCACTTTTCAATAAAATGTAAACTTGCTTTTCGTATCTAAATAAAGATAATTATCTTTCTTTCCGTTCAAAGTTATTATCTAAAATTACTATTCATTTTCTTTAATCTTCACTTTAATTTCTTTAAACTTTGTCTTTATCAGTATTCCAGCCTTTTACTTTATTTGCCTTTGGAATTAATTTATTATATATTTAAGATATTAGTCTTAGTCTTTGAAGTAAGCATTTGATTATTTTTTGTCAGTCTGTGTGTTGAGGACAAGGCTAGTACTGACTTTTTCGGTTTACAACCGTTAATTCTTTATTTCCTGCAATTAATTGTTTGTAGGTACAAGTCAGCGTTATACTTTACGAGTGCTGGTTCTCTATTCCAAACTCCTCTAAACGGAAATGTAGTAAAAAAATAAAACAAAAAACCTAAATTTCACCGTGTTGCGTTTTTGGGGGTGTCCTAACAAATGGTTCTTGATTTGTCGTTTAGGAACAACTAGAAAAGCTATCAGATCTTCAATCAACTTTCGACTGTTTCTCAATAAGCAACTATTACGTGGGACGACCGTTCTCTTTAATACAGACCACACATGCAGCATCCAACGTAATTTAAGGAGCCTATGCGACGCTCACGCCGATGTCACATATTAAATCCTAACCCAAATATCGCCAAGCTACTCCTCCTTAGTGCTAGAGTACATCTATACAGCCACAATAATACAATGCAACGCTACTGTCCCTTAGTGCGTGCTAAAATAACTAAACGACTTCACGTGAACACGTCTCTTCACTTACACCATCCAACGGAGAAGCTCAGTTTAAGGCGTATGCAGTACTCAATGGAGTATGCCAAGTGCGTGTTGATCTCCAACGACACTTGCCATCCTATCTACAGATAGGAGGGTGCCGGGGCATAGTTATTTATGATGGCCAGCCGAAGACGTGCGGCAAAGATGGTCACCTTCGTTCCGATTGCCCCTAGCGTCGGATCACACAACTCCCGCAGAAGGACTTTGCGCCTCCAGCGACGAAGACTATTCTCCCCGTGACTTACGCGGCGGCGGTACAGGAATCACTTTCCACAGACAAAAATCTGGATGATCCGCCGACATGGCCAGTAGTGGAAAATAGTACTACGACTCTGGAGCTACCGAACGCGACAGACATTGACGACAGCAAGATGGCAATTGATTACCTTAGTGTACCGACCGAAGCGTTTGTCCCGGCGGAGCGTGAGTCAGTGCCGTCTTCTGAGAATGAAGGCCACGTACGAAAACAGCGATCACCGAAACGCCGAAAGTGCCGTCGTCGGACCGTGTCGGAACACAGCGGTTCGCATTCGGCCGGGGAAGAACAACTGACCACTCAAGAAGACAACCGCGAAGCTGAGGCTGTTTCCACTGACCTCAACCTTGCAGGACAGACAGAAAAACATGCAGCTTTCGACTAGCAGCTCATTGACATAAACAGTGAGCAGCAGGAAGGTACCAGCGCAGGCAGCAAAGTCGCCCGGTCCCTTACTATCCGAGGCTATGGAACATGAACAGACATCCTCGCCTGCTTCGTGGGCCGAGGACGTCGAGACACAAGATCCCGATCCGCTGCCAGCCAACATGATCAGTTCTCCTGTCGAGATCCAACTTTTGAAAGAAACAATACGAGCCATGGGAGTTGACTTTGCTTTTCTACAAGAAGTGAAAACGACTGCAGTCCCGAACATTTATGGTTACGTCACATATGTGACGCCCGGTAGCCCTGCAGATATCGGAGTGGCAATATTAGTGCGTGATGGTACTGAAGTTACCGACGTCACGTATCTTCCCTCTGCACGAGGAATAGCCTTCACGGCGCTCAACACCCGATTCATTAATGTTTACGTGCCGCCGGGTACCACAAGACGTAACGACCACGCCACATTCTACCCCACGGATGTCGCTCCCCATTTCCTTGGACGATACGACCACAGCGTCTTCGACGGTGATTTAAATTGGACACTTCACCCCACAGACCAAATCCCACACAACATGCCCTGTCCGGAACTGGGTGAGATGATCCAAGAACTTCACTTGTGCGCCACGTGGGAAAAGTCCACAGTAACCGCTCTGGCCACACTCATCTTACCAGTCATTCGGCCAGTCGACTTAATCGCATATATGTGTCACAAGATCTCACACAAGGTGTGGTGGACGACGAACTATTGCCTCAAGCCTATTCCGATCACATTGCCTATATCTGCACTATACACCTACGCCCCCAACAAGCCTGGCGCAGCAATGGCTTTTGGAAGCTCAACATAAGTCATCTCCAGGACCTGGATTGCCGTCGGCAAGTTGCAGCAACGTGGACTGACTGTGAACGCCGCCACCCACGATACGCCTCGACCCTGGAGTGGTGGCTCCTCTGTGCCAAACCAGCAATCCGTAGGACACTTATGCAATATGGCAAGGACGTGACTGCGTGGCATCGACAGACCCTCGATTTTTATTACGCGGCACTCAGGGACCTCGACGCCTTACCCCCTTCCCCGGAGAGATAACATGACCAAAGCAGAATCAAGGCTCACATACTATCATTGACGAAGCGCCGACTAGAAGGTGCAGTAGTCCGCTCGCGACGGCACGACCGAACGGTTGCAGAGGAACCCACTGTGCATCACGTTGTGGCGGATAGGCGCCGACAACGCCAACATTTAATCACACAACTCAGGACACACGACGGTCGCTTATGTACGACCCAAGCAACCATAGTAAAGGCGGTGGAGGATCATTTTCGTCATCTTTACCAGGAAAGAACCGTCGGTGACGAGGCCACTACTGAAGTGTTACAGCAGGTAACACGTACTGTCGGCGAGGCTACCGTGAATGCACAAACAGAGGAAATATCACTCGAAGAAGTCGAAGACGCCGTGGACAAAGGTGCAGTGAATAAGTCTCCTGGACCTGATGGATTGGCCACCGAGCCGGCCGCGGTGGTCTCGCGGTTCTAGGCGCGCAGTCCGGAACCGCGCGACTGCTACGGTCGCAGGTTCGAATCCTGCCTCGGGCATGGATGTGTGTGATGTCCTTAGGTTAGTTAGATTTAAGTAGTTCTAAGTTCTAGGGTACTGATGACCACAGATGTTAAGTCCCAGAGTGCTCAGAGCCATTTTTTTATTTCCCATCGAATTCCACCGGACTTTCCGTGACATCATGATGCCTCGCGGGGTTATAATGTTCCGCGAAGTTATGTCTCTAGACTGTGTCGTGCCGCCATCGTTTGTAGAAGTACTTCTCATACCGGTACACAAGCCAGGTGGAGGGCGATCGATTAACGACTATCGGCCGTTTACAATGCTGAACGCCGATTAAAAGATTTTCGCCAGGATTATGGCGAGCCGTATTAACACGACTTTTCCTATGATTCACGCTCCACAACAGACATTGCAGGGGGGAGAAGCCAACACACACATGGTTACCGGTGACTGCAGGGCGCCTTTGCGTCCCGTCTGAGAGCGGCGATCGTCTCCGTAGATTTCAACCGCGCCTTTTATAGAGTGCACCACAACTTCCTCCTACGAGTGATGGACTGTATGGGATTCCCCCCGGGCCTCATCGACACCCTACGGCGTGTTTCGACCGCAGCCAGCTCACACGTCCAGGTCAATGGAAGGACGATAGGACCAGTACCCATTAAGAGGTCCCTACGACAGGGTTGTCCCCTTTCTACCTACCTTTATGCCATCGCACTCGAGCCACTCCTAGGGGGCTTTAACCACCACCTATCTGGCATCACGCTGCGGGACGTCACCTTTCGCTACAGGACATACGCTGACGATCTGCTACTGCTGGTTCGTTTCAATGACGAAGTTCAAAGCGTACTAACCTGGATCGAGCGATACGGACAGGTCGCAGGCAGTCTTCTGAACATTAACAAGTCGGCGGCGTTGGATATTGGGCGTGGTCTCGGAGCGGAAGTCCTCGCTTCTCTCCCACCAGTTACTGATCTGCGATATTTGGGAATCACGTTCAAGAAAGATGTACGTAAAACAGCTGCAGCAAACTACCGACGGTTATTACAGATCATACGCGCAATGGTGCGACAGAACCTGCTCCGGGACTTGAATCAGCTGCAACGTGTTGAATACCTGAACCTCTACGTAGCATCAAAACTCAACCACGTGGCACAGGTCCTCCCACTACCGCTGCAGATAGGTCGCCGGCTTCAGGCGGCCTTCAGTTACTACGTTTCCGCAGGTCATATCTTTAAAGTACGATACGACACTCTTACACACCCAGTGCGCAAAGGGGGGCTCGGATTGGTGAACGTCAGGGCGAGAGCAGCTGCCCTTTACATGAGCAACATGAGGAAACGATGGAAGAGTCAATATACCTCTCTCACTGGTCGTTTACTACAGGTTCTGATGCCAGTCTCTAACGTCCCACCGGTGTCGGTTGCGCACGTCGCACCACAGCTCTCCCATGTGTCGACCTTCATTCTTGATTACAGCTATGTCAGCTCGAACCTCTCCGCCACACGTCCACCAAAGGCGAAAGATTTTTATACCAACCTTCTTTGGTCTGTTCCCCATAACGTGGTGGAAAACAAGTACCATACCGTTCACTGGCCAAGAGTGTGGAAAACGGTACACCACAACTTTCTGTCATCCACAGTGCGTTCGAAGTGGGATCAGATCGCCAACAAAAAATATGCCACACGACAGTGACTTCACACTATTGGACTGGCAGACTCACCTTATTGCCCAGATTGTCACCTCCTGGATACCGATGAACATTGTTTTAATTGCGCATCATCGTCCGGAGTTCGGCGACTGACACAGAAGATATTGACTTGTTACCTCCGGGTCACACCTGATATGATTGATCCTCAGACCCTACTCTGTCTAGACGAAACTTACTTTCCGGCCGCAAAATATCAGGCACTTACATGGTTCAAAGGACTTACCGTCGCCTATATCTTTAGCGACGGAGAGAAAGAGCAGCTTGATTACTGGTGGTTCCTACAATTATTTACGGAGCGTTTTCGTTAACCCCCCACTCAGCTGGGGAGTGCCAAGCTGCGGATAATGTTCTGTGCCGCATCACACTAATGGCTGATCGTTCTGCCTTGTCAGCCATGAGCGAAGGAAGAGACAAGCTGCTGCAAGGGTGCTGTTTTCCTTGAGGCACTAGCGAATCAGAATGCCTCTGTTGCAGATGCCCTTGAAAGGCGCTGTTGGAGATATCAGATAACGATGGCGAAGCACCAAGTGGAACCAGTTACATTTATTGAAGAACCTTTTAGTTGGAATTGCATCAGTGATTTTCATTTTTATTTTTTTGATTAATCTTTTATGCCACCTTTGTTGTTGTAACACTTACTTGTATCACATAGTTACTAGAATTCTCATTTGCAAATTTTTCCTAAATGTAAGCATGTAAAAAATAAAAAATATATATATTAAAAAAAGATGGATAGAGCGTCTGCCATGTAAGCAAGAGATCCCGGGTTCGTGTCCCGGTCGGGGCACACATTTTCATCGGTCCCCGTTGACGTATGTGAACGGCTGTAAGCAGCTAAGGGTGTTCATTTCATTGTAATTCTTAATAGGACCATCCCGCCAGTCGGAAGGCCACAACCTGACCCTCCTTCAAACTGGCTCAGTTGGCTGCAGAAGGCACGAGTTCGTCTGCGTGGTACGCCTGCTTGCTTCACACCTTTTCACCACACTGACTCTTCTGGATGAGATTGTGTAGACACAAATGACGCCCTGCTAGCTACGCCACTACGCTGTCTGTTGGTGGACGGCGTGAACCTATTACACAGGCCAAGGAAAATATTTTTTAAAAAACTTTTTTTTTACATTGATATCTGATCTTTAGAGATTTTTATGAGCTCAGTCAAATCTAGTATTAGTTTTTTTTTTTTTTGTATTGGCCATCGTTTTCAAGCAATATACTTTTTACTATGTAGTATAAAATCCTATGCTAAACGATAAACCAGGAAACTAATGAACCGCTTTGTTACATCAGCATGGTTTGTATTTACAGTAAGCTACGTAAAACGATGATATGTGTTAATAGAGGTTTCACTTGTGAGCTGTGTGGTATCGATAGCTGCGATGCTACGGCGTAGGTGCAAGTTCGTAGGTTGGCACTACGACACCGACATCGACGACAGCGCCCTCTAGCTCGCGCTGTGCAGCTCTACGAGCGCCGCTCCAGATTCAGCCCATTTGTTTCCGACCAGACGACCAACCGACATTGTTTCTATTTCATAGTGGGCGAGCCACTACAGATTTGTCTTTGTAGCTTCTAGTCGATGTTAGATTTGATGTATAGCTTCGCACCTACGTGCTCGTCTCAGCCAAAGTTAAGTTAGAGTTTATGAATTGAAGTTATTGGGTAGTGAGATAGTAAAACCATTTCTACGAGCAGAACTGTGGGATTTTTACCTCACCTGCTCTTGCTCCCTTCCCACATTCGGCCTACCCTTAAGTTTACAGGAGCAGACCCACGCCCCACCTAGCAGGCGGGATATAAAAAGCTGGAATTGGTTTGTATTTCCTTCCTCTTTTTTCATTCAAGCTTCTTGTGTAGCTTTTTCTACGATGAGACGCTTGCTGAACTTCTCGGTGAAGTGACCAGCAGTAGTCCCTCATCATGTTGGTGTTCCAGCGGCCTTGGTAGCGTTTTTCCATCACTTTAATGTCCTGGTGAAAACGCTTTCCTTGCTCCTCACTAACATTCCCCATATTGTCCGGAAAGTAATCAAGGTGACTGTTGAAAAACTGAACTCATTAAACATCCTAAAGTGTTAAACTTCTTTAACATTGTAATAATAGAAATATATTCTGGGTCTTTTTAATGTCCTAAGAACTTTGTAACGACTTGCTTGAATGATACCTGTGCTTCATTGTGGATTTAATGTTAACATCAAACATCGATTTTCTAATGTCACGTCCGACAAAGACGCCTGCTTTTAGTTTAGCTTCTGAAAGGTGTGGAAACTTCTGACAGAGATACTTAAAACATGGTCCATCTTTAGGCAAATCCCTTACAACCTTTTTCATTAGGCCTGACTCTATATGTTGAGTTGGTAGCAGTACGTTTATTGGATCTACAACGTTTTTGGGAAGGATGTTCTCCTCACCAGGTTTTAAAGACTCCCCCACAGGCCACTTCCTTCTGCACCAGTGTTGCTCCCTTGGCCTAGTGCCAGGGAGCACGCACGTTACTTTTAGATCGCCACGTATCATCCAACCACGAGCAAAATAGCCTATTTTATTTAGCTATATTTCTAGGTCTTCATAGCTTTCTTTCATATGTACAGAACGTCCAACACTTATAGATGCGTTCATGTTACCAAAGTGTAATAAAAGTCTTTAAACTAGTTTTGGACGAATCAATAAACAGCCTCCAGTCTTCCCTTTTGTATTCAATATAAAACTCATTAAATCACCTTCTTGTTGAAAAAACTTGGAAAATTGGTGCTCTCTCCTTCTGTACATTTATATGCTGGTTCCAACTGCCAATAAGTTCTTTTCTTTGAATCTAGAGCCAAGCAATTCAGCTATTTCTTTCTTTAAGCCCAGATCCCTAACCAAATCTTTAAGCTCAGTCTGAATAAACAATTTGGGCGCTAGACTTTATGTATTAAAATGGAGTTCATCATCATCTGGTTCATCTAAAACAGGCTGTACATCAGAAGAAACTTCTGTTGGAATAGAATTTAATTCATTGGTGATTCAGGAACCGGCAAATGGACATCATGCGCTACTGGTCGGATGGTGGAAGGAAGGTTAGGGCAGCTTATTACCTTCTTACTTTTACAATTATTGACTACTAATATTATCACTGCATAAGTAGCAATCATCGGAATGATTTCTTAGCTCCTCATAGCAACAGCAAATCAAAAGGTTTTTTTCTCCTTTTTGGGACATTTTTTCAGATCTCTAACACTCACGTAACATACCTTATGTGGCGCCCAAGATTTATCTTGATCGTCAAGTGTAGATCCAAAGTCTGATATAACACTTTTTCGCAAAGCCTGCAATGTCTCTCTCGTGTTTTTTAATCACAAATTCACCACAAATATAACAAAACCTGTCAGCAGAGTTTTTACAACCAGGATTAGACATTGTTCTGAGCACACAGGAAATGGGAAAGTGAGTTAGGTTGACAGGAAACAAAACACCATCTGTTAACACAAAAACAGAATCGACCTTGTTTTCAGCAAATGTTTTTCTGCAGTGTTACCAACGCCATCTACAGTCATTACACTTCCTTTTTAAATTATTTTAAATTTATAAAAGCTGTTAAATTCTTTAAAAAATTGCTTAATTTAATAAATTTAACGGTAAAATGTGAAGAAATGTTAGGTGACCCAGGTTTTTATGTATCATATTTGGATTTCCCAACCTAAAAAACATAACAATAAGGTATTTCAGCAAAAACTTTTTCCATTCTTGGCCTGTGTTACCAGTCATCTACTACCCGCCAGGTTGCATACGCCATCATTGGGTCAAAACCGACATCGTCTTTCCAGGTGTACTAATTTTTTTTCCTGTAGTGTACCTCGATAAAGGTAACTTGTTTCATCTAAAAGACGTTGTGTAATTACTATAATGTAATTAAAACATTGATAAAAATGTGTTGCTAACTTCAAAGATATTATGTCTCGACAAAATACGCTCCCAGATACATATCCTACCAGCCAATAGCGATCGTTTGACACGCATATGAAGCACAATGAATCCAATATTTATTCTGTTTCTTTACAGCGATTTTGGTTTTTGTATACTATCGGAACTTCTGTTATCATGTTATCCCGGTTCAATAACTACACTGAAGTATGATTTGCATGCAAACAGGACAGTCGCTCTATAATGGTCTCGGAAGTCTAACTTGGTCCACTACGTCATAACGAGAAGCAGCTTTCAGTGTCATTTGAAATTGTAAAAATGATTGATGAAATCTTCTCGATTTATCAGCCGAGTCACAGCATGCTGTGGCCCCAGCGTTTCCGTGACTTTCCTAGTGGTCATCTTCATGTCAAGTGTCAGTTCTACGTCTCGTCCGTTTCCTTGGGAGTCTGCGTTTCCTCGGCTATAAATGAACAAACTTATAAAGAATTATCAATCTTCTGAATGTTTGATGCGGGCCGCCTCGAGTTGCTCTCCTGTGCCAAATTCTTCATCTCGGAGTACCACTTGTAAACTACATTCTCAATTATTTGCTAAGTGTATTCCATCTACTACCATGGAAGTTATTTCCTGATCTCTTAAGAGATGACCTACCATCCTGTCCATTCTTCGCGTGAGCGTTTTCCGTATACCCAGCCAATTCTGGGGAGAACTTCCTCATGCCATCAGTCCACCTAATTTTCAATATTCATCTGTAGCACCACATCTCAACTGCTTCGATTGTCTTCTGTTCCGGTTTTCCTACAATCCATGTTTCACTACCATAGCAAAAGACTTGGAATAATAGTTGAAAGGAATGGACGGTTCTTGAAAAGAAAATATAAGGTGAACGTCAACAAAAGCAAAACGAGGATAATGGGGCGTAATCAAATTAAGTCAGGTGATTTTTATGGAATTCGATAAGGAAACGTGACACTTGATGTAATAGATCTGGGAAACAAAATAATTGATTATGGCTGAAGTAGTGAGGATAAAAAATGAACACTGGCGATGGAGAGAAAAGTCTTTCTGAAGAAGAGAAATTTGTTAACATCGATTATATATTTAAATGTCACGATGTCCTTTCTGAAAGTTTTTGTATGGAGTGCAGCCATGTATGAAAGTGAAACATGGACAACAAAAAGTTAAGTCAAGAAGATATTAGAAGCTTTGGAAGAAGAATGCTGACAATTAGATGGGTAGATCACTTAACTTGAGAGGAGATAATGAACAGTATTGGGGAGAAAAGAAATTAGTGGCACAACCTGACTAGAAAAAGGGATAGGTTAGTAGGACATGTTCTGAGGCTTCAAGGGATCACCAATATAGTACTGGAGGGAAGGGTGGAGTCTAAAAATCGTAGAGGGAGACGAAAGAGATGAATACACTAAACAGATTCAGAAGGATGCACGCTGCAGTTGTTACCCGGAGATGAAGAGGCTTGCACAGAATAGAGTAACATGGAGAGGTGTATCAAACCAGTCTTTGGAGTAAAGGTTACAACATCAACAAAAACGATACTATCCGATGCTTAGAACTCGATTTCGCAAGTGATCTGCAGCGCATGATTGCCCTGAATTGCATGCCTTATCCGGTCTTAAACATTCCAAAGCTCTTTTAAATTATTACTCTTATACTGTCTTCCCCATCTATTTTCTGTTGACTCCTGTACGTTCTTCGGTCACGCCATCGGACATGTCTTCCTCCTCACAGAGGCCTTCAATGCACTAATTCCACCTACCCGCTCTCTCTTCTGAATTGCAGTCGAATTCCCATTGCAGACTTAATGTTATCACTCTTGTTTTTAATCTCGTCGAAGGTTATTTTGAATTTTCTATATGCTGATTGAGTCAGTTCTTCTGACAATCATTTCTTTTTCGATTTATTCACATTTTTTATGAAGCCATTCTCCTTAGCTTCCCTAGACTTCCTGTTTATTTCATTCCTAAGTGACTTGAATTCCTGTATACCTAAGCCTCCTTAAACATTTTTGTACTTCCTTCTTTCATCAGTTTTTCTTCTGTTGCCCAAGGGTTCCTTCAACGTTACCTCCTTTGTACCTTTTTCTCTCCAATTTGTGTGACTGCCGTTTTTAGACGTGTGCGTTCCTCTTCATTTAAACTGCCTACTGAGCTTCTTCTAATCCCAGTATCTATAGCCTCAGAGAACTTCAAATCTATCTCTTCATTCCTTGTCCGCCTGCTTGGCTGCGTGGTAACGTACTTGATTCCTGTGCAGCGGGCCCGGCTTCGATTCCCAACCAGGTTGGACATTTTCTCCGTTCGCGGACTGGGTGTTGTGTTGTCCTCATCATCATTTCACCCTCATCACCGGCTCGCAAGTCGCCATTGTGGCGTCAACTGAAGTAAAACTTACACTTGGCTGCCGATCTTCCGCGGCTTGGGGCGCCCAGGCCAATGATGCCATAGGATCATTTCATTTTTTCTTCATTCCTTAGTACTTCAGTATCCCACTTATTCGCGCGTTGATTCTTCCTGGCTAGTCTCTTAAACTTTAGCCTACTCGTCATCAATATTAAATTGTGATGTGAGTCTGTACCTGCTCCAGGGTACACCTTACAATCCAGTATCAAATTTAGGATTCTCTGCCTAAGCATGAAGTAATCTAGCTAATATCGGTCCATATGTTACAGCCTTTGTCAAGTGCACCTCCTCCTCCTATCTAACTGCTATTACTGACTGTCGACGAAACCAGTGCCAAGTATCGGAGACAATGACTGCATAACGGTCCAGTGTGATGTGTGATACAATGGCAATGTGAGCCGATATCTATCTACACATGTATTTATTTCACGAGATACTTCTACTGCAGACATCAATACTAATTTGATATAAGAAATACTTCAAAATCTACATTTTTACTCACAAACAATACTTTAATGGAATTATAATCTCAATGGGCGTCTTCGGATCTGACTTTTTCAGAGACAGTGTAACATCATGACGTCTGAAAGTAGTTATTGTCATCATAAAATGTAATTACCAAAAGAAATGCTTGCCTTGAACGAATTTTGAATAGGAAAATACCTACAATTCTAAAAATTTGTAGTGTTGCAAGGCATGGTTGTTTCGAAAGCTCTGTGATAGATGTAAAGCAACTTTCCTTTCCGTATATTCGCAAGTCGTTTCGTTTCGTACTTTCTGTTTCATGCAATCTTTGAACTTTCTTTCTTTGCGTCGAATCTATATGTTTCGAGAAATTGGCCCAATATTGCGTTTGGAGTCGTTGTAATCGAAGAAGTGTGTCACCTGGTGATGGTTTTCCGCTCTTTTCGTAGGCTGGCACTTGGACATTTCTCAACATTACTTCTGTTATACACTCCTGGAAATGGAAAAAAGAACACATTGACACCGGTGTGTCAGACCCACCATACTTGCTCTGGACACTGCGAGAGGGCTGTACAAGCAATGATCACACGCACGGCACAGCGGACACACCAGGAACCGCGGTGTTGGCCGTAGAATGACGCTAGCTGCGCAGCATTTGTGCACCGCCGCCGTCACTGTCAGCCAGTTTGCCGTGGCATACGGAGCTCCATCGCAGTCTTTAACACTGGTAGCATGCCGCGACAGCGTGGACGTGAACCGTATGTGCAGTTGACGGACTTTGAGCGAGGGCGTATAGTGGGCATGCGGGAGGCCGGGTGGACGTACCGCCGAATTGCTCAACACGTGGGGCGTGAGGTCTCCACAGTACATCGATGTTGTCGCCAGTGCTCGGCGGAAGGTGCACGTGCCCGTCGACCTGGGTCCGGACCGCAGCGACGCACGGATGAACGCCAAGACCGTAGGATCCTACGCAGTGCCGTAGGGGACCGCACCGCCACTTCCCAGCAAATTAGGGACACTGTTGCTCCTGGGGTATCGGCGAGGACTATTCGCAACCGTCTCCATGAAGCTGGGCTACGGTCCCGCACACCGTTAGGCCGTCTTCCGCTCACGCCCCAACATCGTGCAGCCCGCCTCCAGTGGTTTCGCGACAGGCGTGAATGGAGGGACGAATGGAGACGTGTCGTCTTCAGCGATGAGAGTCGCTTCTGCCTTGGTTCCAATGATGGTCGTGTGCGTGTTTGGCGCCGTGCAGGTGAGCGCCACAATCAGGACTGCATACGACCGAGGCACACAGGGCCAAGTCCAGGCATCATGGTGTGGGGAGCGATCTCCTACACTGGCCGTACACCTCTGGTGATCGTCGAGGGGACACTGAATAGTGCACGGTACATCCAAACCGTCATCGAATCCATCGTTCTACCATTCCTAGACCGGCAAGGGAACTTGCTGTTCCAACAGGACAATGCACGTCCGCATGTATCCCGTGCCACCCAACGTGCTCTAGAAGGTCTAAGTCAACTACCCTGGCCATCAAGATCTCCGGATCTGTCCCCCATTGAGCATGTTTGGGACTGGATGAAGCGTCGTCTCACGCGGTCTGCACGTCCAGCACGAACGCTGGTCCAACTGAGGCGCTAGGTGGAAATGGCATGGCAAGCCGTTCCACAGGACTACATCCAGCATCTCTACGATCGTCTCCATGGGAGAATAGCAGCCTGCATTGCTGCGAAAGGTGGATATACACTGTACTAGTGCCGACATTGTGCATGCTCTGTTGCCTGTGTCTATGTGCCTGTGGTTCTGTCAGTGTGATTATGTGATGTATCCGACCCCAGGAATGTGTCAATAAAGTTTCCCCTTCCTGGGACAATGAATTCACGGTGTTCTTATTTCAATTTCCAGGAGTGTATTTATCCGTAATGAGCCTATGTTTCCTTTCTCTGACTGTGTATTGGTTTTTGGATAGTTTACGTACTGAATAGAGCAACATCCCACACTTTGGCCAGGCTTTCGCATTTCTGAGTGTGACTCGCGGTATTTATGTTTGGTTCGCATTTGTTTCCACGAGTGGGACTCGTAAAAGTACGGCAAGTGTGTGATGCACCGAGGTGGTGAAAGTCACGGGACACCTCCTGATATCGTGTTGGATCTTCTTTTGTCCGGCGCAGTGCAGCAACTCAACTCAGCAAGTGGTTGCAAGTCCCCTGCAGAAATATTGAGCGTAGCTGCCTCTGTCGCCCATAGATGCGAAAGTTTTCCTGGTGCAGCATTTTCTGCACAAACTGACCTCTAGATTAGGTCTCATAAATGGTCGACGTGATTCATGTCGGGTGATCTGGGTGGCCAAATCATTCGCCCGAATAGTCCAGAATGTTCTTCAAACCAATCACGAACAACTGTGAAATCGCGTACTGTCACCCACTAAAAAATTCCATAGTTGTTTGGAAATATGAAGTCCACAAAGGGCTACATTTGGTCAATGATCGTTTCAGTTGCACCAGAAGACGCAGTTCATTACATGTTAACAGAGCCTTAACACAGCCCACACCGTTGTGGAGCCACCACCAGCTTGCACAGTGCCTTGCTGACAACTTGCGTACACCGTTTTTTGGGGTCTGAGCCACACTCCAAAACTACCATCAGATCTTACCAAATGAAACCATGCCTTGGTTTTTCAGTCGTCTATGGTCCAGCCGATTTGTCCACGAGACCAGGACAGGCACTGCAGACGATGCCATGCTGTTACCAAAGGTACTCACGTCTGTAGTCTGTTGCCATAGTCAGCATCGTCACCTCAGTGTGTAACTGATTTGCTAAAATTGAAACCCTGTCGTGTCCCAGTAACTAAATTGAACAGGAAGTATAGAATATTTATTGTGTTTCAAACGACTATTTGTTATCCACTTGGTATTTTTAAGGTAGCTTACTTTGATATCAAAAAGATATGATGATTTCTGTGTTCGGATGAAAGTGGAAATTAAAAATCAAATATGTAAAAAACTAAGAACGACTGATAAAATCCCGCTGAAAACCGAAAAATTTAAGGAACAGAATATGTCAAATTAATATTCCTCGAAGTGGAAAGAGAGTGAATAAACATTGAAAATAGCTTACTGACTTTCTGCAGTGCACAACAAATTGTTTTCTTACAAAACTTATCTCACGTTAATGGTTGCATTGCATTACTTTCCAGCTTTCTGGTTTTAATGTTGGCCAGCGTTACGAAAGTTGAAAAGAACGTGTTTTTTGCAGTAATGAGGTAAAGAGTAGCCTGAGGCGCTAGACGTGTTTGCCGAGGTTGCCACACCGGTTCCCTGGAGGCCACGCCAGTAGGTGTCTAGATGGCAGCATTCACATGCAGCGAGCTCTGACCACGCTACTGTGTGGTCTCGTGGCGGCGACTTCTCCACCCTCAGCTGAGTTCGCGAGTTTTTGGTGATTTTTTCGAAAATCGGTGAGTGAAACAGCTGCAAACGCTTGTAGGAATTTTACGGTGCAATAAACTTTTGACTGGAGTGCGCAGACGCCGAAAGGATCCGAAAACCGCACATGGATACGAGATGCTTTGTAGCTAACAGTAACAACAGTCAACACTCAATAACCATAGAAATTATTATAAAAATTATAGCAATTAAAAAGTCAGGAATGATACGGCTCATGAAGGCGCTTTGTTCACAACTATCGTTTTCAGGTCAGTATAGACACATTACCAAGTTTATCTTTCACTGTGTGAAATTTTTGAAGTGGTACAAATACACAATTACAGTGTTGGCATTCAACAAAAACCAATGACAATTACTTACAATGCTTACATTTCCATAATGTAAATAGACTGTAACAGAGCCCCAGCTTTTCTGAGGTT
Source organism: Schistocerca gregaria (assembly GCF_023897955.1). NCBI lineage: Eukaryota > Metazoa > Arthropoda > Insecta > Orthoptera > Acrididae > Schistocerca > Schistocerca gregaria. The sequence continues at coordinate 39,827,790 of NC_064924.1, forward strand.
ATCCACGTTAAGAGATGAACCACGACGGTGGACTGTGATAATAGAATTCAGTACACCGAGAAATGCTTGTCAAAATGTACAAAGCATGACTGCTTAATGAGTCAAGCCCAGAAAAAAGTGGGAGAACAACTAATAATGAATAGTACGCTACTGTGAACGGCGATAAAATGACTAAAAGTTAATGTCTAGGAAAAGTACTATTCGTACACGTCAAATATCATCTAAAAAATAATACACCAGTATGGAACCATAACGTTGAGAATGGAAGAGATCTCAAAAATAGCTTCCTGGATAACATCCTGTAGGATATATTAGAAGGTCCGGTATACACCAGCTGCACAAAACAAATGAAGTAAAACTTTAAAATCCTGTGGAATGTGCGTACTTGTGTCGTATTGCTAAAGCCCGATGTGCCCTTCGAGGGTGGCACTACACCGGCAGACGGAAATTTATCCATGATGGCCGAGCGGTTCTAGGCGCTACAGTCTGGAACCGCCCGACCGCTACGGTCGCAAGTTTGAATCCTGCCTCTGGCATGGATGTGTATGATGTCGTCAGGTTAGTTAGGTTTAAGTAGTTCTATGTTCTAGGCGACTGATGACCTCAGAAGTTAAGACCCATAGTGCCATTTTTTTGAACGGGAATTTAAAATGGTTCAAATGGCTCTGAGCACTAAGGGACTTAACATCTGAGGTCATCAGTCCCCTAGACTTAGAACTAATTAAACCTAACTAGCATAAGTTCATCACACACATCCATGCCCGAAACAGGATTCGAACCTGCGACCGTAGCAGCAGCGCGGTTCCGGACTGAAGCGCTTACAACCTCTTGGCCACAGCGGCCGGCGCAGACGGAAGTACACGGTATTTAAGAGAACAACAAATTAAAGACGCGAAGAGCAAGGAGGAAATCACAAGTAGGAAAACAACCAAAGACTGGGAACCACGTGACATAACTTTAAAAAAGTACATAGTTTATTATAGGCTTAAAATGGGAAACTGAACATAATCTACTTTACATCAGTACCTCAATAGTATAAATTGTCAAAGGAGTGGTATTTGAGTATTATACAGTTGTTAAATTAATGTGAAAAACATCCTTGTAGCTAACGGTGGCAAATCAGGAAACAAAAATTCTTTAGCATATTGTAGTGTTTTGAATCAACGTGATTATTCAAAACTGAAACAAGGGCTCCGTTTACTGCCTTCATATGTATTTTAAAAGTTTCATTTGGTTTCTATAAATGTAACGTGCAAATTCTTTTCAATACGGGAAATAGAGTGACCCGCTTCTTTTAGGCAAACTGAGATAGCTAATCTGGGACCGTCGAGGTTTGCTTGTTCTTCAAATCGTATATTAAAATTGCGCCCAGTCTGACATATGTATTTCTAAGGACACTCATTGCAGGCCATTTCATATTCTGAGGACACTCATTGCAGGCGATTTCATAAACCGCAGAGCCATTATATTTATTGTATTCGGCTTTTTCTCTATGTCTTTATCAGCTGCCAACGTTCCTTGGAATAAAGAATGCTGGACGGATATTTTCCTTCTTAATTGTTACAATTTTTTTGAGAATTGAAATGGTATTGAATGTTAAGTGTTGTTATCGCTATTGACAGTGTCTCTAGGCTGTGGTTGCCATCCCCAGAAAATTGTTTGTTTTGTATCTGCCATGAGACAAATGTGTAGGCATGTAGTTAGACGTCTACCCGCATTCGGGTTTTCTGGAGCTAGCAAACCACCATATCTGCGAACGGATACTGCCGGAAAATGTCTAAATCTTAAAGTTCAAGCATGGTGACGGCAGCATTACTGTTCAACATTCAGGATACTGCATTCTAACTGTGTAGATTTTCAAAATACCTTTCGAAATCCTAACCATGAAATAGCTAATGCTTTACGTTAGCGCAGACAACTTGTCAGCGCAACAAATGAAAACTGGTACTGTGCCTGTACTTCTATCACGTCGACAGCGGTGTTCGGGCCATTCGAATTGACTTACGCGAGCACATCCTGTCTCACTTGTTCACTGGTCTATGTACACTGACGTGGCGTAAGTCATGGCATAGCCATACCCACATACACAGATGGTGGTAGTATCACGTACATGACGTATAAAAGTGCGATGCATTGGCACAGCTAAGACTGTGACCTTGGAATAATAGTTGGAGCTAGGTGCAAGGGTCATTCTATTTGTGATATTCAACATTCAGAGATCCACATTGTCAACAATGTGCTGAGAATACCAAAATTTAGGCATTACTTCTCACCGCGGACAACGCAGTAACAGACTGCAATGACGGCCATCATTTAACGAGCGAGAACAGCGGCAATTGGATGGAGTCGTTAGCAAGCAACACAGCGCGAAATAACCGCAGATATCAATGTGCGACGTACGACGAACGTATCCGTCAGCTGAGTGCGGCGAAATTTGGCGTTAATTGTCTATGTCAGCAGACGACCGGCGCTGGTGACTTTGGTATCAGCATCACATCACTTGCAGCGCCTCTTCTGGGCTCGTGACCATATCGGTTGGACTCTAGGCGACTGGAAAACAGTGGCCTGGTCAGATGAGTCCAGATTTTAGTTGGTAAGAGCAAACGGTTGGGTTAGAACGTCACGCACACCCCACGAAGCCATGGATCCAAGTTGTCAACGACGCACCTTGCAAGCTGGCGGTGGCTGTATAATTCTGCGGACTGTTTTTACATAGAACAGACTGTGTCCTCTGGATCAACTGAACCGATCATTGTGGGGCGAATGATTTGGCCAACCAGATTCAAGTGGTTCAAATGGCTCTGAGCACTAAGGGACTTAACTTCTGAGGGCAATAGTCCCCTAGAACGTAGAACTACTTAAACCTAACTAACCTAAGGACATCACACACATCCATGCCCGAGGCAGGATTCGAACCTGCGACCGTAGCGGTCGCGCGGTTCCAGACTGTAGCACCTAGAACCGCTATGTCACCCCGGCCGGCTGCCACGCAGATTGATCGACAGGAATCCTGTCGAACGCTTATGGGACCTAGTTGACAGGTCTTTTGGTAGACACAAGCCTCTATCGGCAACACGTCCGCAGTTATGGATAGCTGTAGGGGCGGCACAGCTCAATACTACTGCAAGGTCGTAAAGTTTTAAACATGGCTACTTGGTTCAGTGACCGTTTCTAAATTAAAATTGAAACAAATGAGCCCTCGCTCACTATTATTTTTAGTCTTATTGGCCAGGTTTCAACACTTGTAAAAGTGCCTTCATCAGAATTAAAACGGCCTATAACGTAGTTACTGATTCATAGGGAAAGTCAAAGGTTGCTCTTTAGTTATCGCCTACAGTTCTGAATATATTTCCAAAACCTCAGATTCTCTTAGCGAAAATAATATTTCGGAACTGCATAGGATCCGACTTCAGAATCACAAAAAGAAGTCAAGTCAGCCATCAGTAACGAAAAATTTCTAATCAAACCTTTTCAGAAGAAAATGCTCATTAACATACGGGATTAGCCGAGCCGATTGAGGCGCTGCAGTCATGGACTCTGCGACTGGTCCCAGCAGAGGTTCGAGTCTTCCCTTGGGCATGGGTGTGTGTCTTTGTCCTTAGGATAATTTAGGTTAAGTAGTGTGTAAGCTTAGGGACTGATGACCTCAGCAGTTAAGTCCCATAAGGTTTCACACACATTTGAACATGAACCCTCAGCCGCAAAAACTTCGATCTCAATTTAAAATTCACTAACCTAACCATCCGATCCGCCCATTATCTAATAGTATGAATAGCGTGTAACATACCACGATTTGGCCAAATTTCTACATGAAATTCTGAAAAAAATCATTCGTTTTCGAGAACAATTATTCCGTCCCCAATAGCCATGCCTTAGTCCTAAAAATAGAAGATTTAGAATGCAGTTCAGACACCAAACTGTTTTCAATAGACATGAAAAATCTTTATACTAGAGTCCCTGTACAGGAGACGCTTACAATCTTAGAAAAAAATTCGTCATTTCAAAAAGATCTTTAATATGAATAAATCACTGACTTCATGAATCCATCACTGTCGTAGTCAAGTACAACAGTTGTGAATTTAATGAACACCTGTACGAGCAATCCCACGGTCTCTGTATGGGAAATCCCTTAGCTGGTATCATTGCTGATATTTTCATCAACTTTCTAGAAGAAAAGTTTTTTAGCTACATCACTAGACATTCTCTCCTATTTCAGAAACGTTGATGATACTTTAATCATCTTTCAGTGATCTTCATGAGAAAATATCTTTCACCATCGAACTTGAGAAGGATGCCAACCAATTAAACTTCCTTGACTTGACGATTACAATAGAAGATAATAAAATCTCATTTAATATTTTTCGTAATGAAACATATACTGATCAGATCGTACCTGCGTCCTCCATTTATCCGCAGTCTCATAAAAACGCCTTCTTTCATTATGCTATTCACCGAGCTCCTTCCATTTCACTTTCGAAAGAAAAATTCAACGACTAAATCAATTTACTCAAAACGATAGCAGTTAATAACGAGTATAAAGCTAGCATAGTAGATGACATCCTTAAAAAAACTACTAAAAAAGTTACTATGCTCGGCAGTTCTATCATTGAATCTAAACCAAAAAAGTATTTCTCCATTCCTTTCGTGGGGCCCGCCTCCTACCAGATCCAACGCCCTCTTCCTAATAATTACAACTGCAACGTTGCATTTTCTACCAATAATAATGTGAAAAAAATCTTCATTAATGATTTAAAATCGATTAGTTTTCCTTTAGAAAGTTCTGGTGTCAATAATATTGCCTGCGATATCTGCTCTTCTTACTACATAGCATAAACAGGACGTGCCTATACAGCCAGATATAAAGAAGAGCTATTAAGAAAAAGTGACACTAACACCCAAAATTCGTCTTTTGCCGACCATCTTCTAATTACAGATCACGCGCCTAAAGCTATTTGCGATATCAACATTTTTCACACAAAGAAGACAGGACGTAAATTAGACATTCTGGAAGAATTGGAGATTTTTAAAAAACATTCTCGAAGTGATAATCTCAAAAAATAGTTCAAATGGCTCTGAGCATTATGGGATTTAACAGCTGTCATCAGTCCCCTAGAATTTAGAACTACTTAAACCTAAGTAACCTAAGGACATGACACACATTCATACCCGAGGCAGGATTCGAACCTGCGACCGTAGCGGTCGCGCGATTCCAGAGATAATCTCATTCTCAATGAACAACTGCAGTTGCGTAATAAAAATTTCTTCAACGGTATATATCCGTTACTTGACATTTAATTTCGGGTCTCCTTGTGCAGTTTACCGAAATGTTTTTTTTTCCGATTAAGTTAACTCATAGTGTTTCGTTTATTAAATGGTTTATTGGCTGTATTTCATGTTATATCGCTTTCTACCAGCTGTGTCATTCAGCCCTTCCTGTATTTTCTGTAATGACGTTTTTATGCTTCAAACTGTGCTACTAAGCTCTGATGCAGACAAAATGTTACTTTGTCTGACACTGTTAAGCAAAATATTCCTTTATACATTATGTACTGAACAATATAATTTTCGTCTGTCTAAAGGTGAATGTTAAGTAGCCAAGTTGTACCTGCGGCTACTAGATGACACTCTAGATGCAATGTCACATGACCTGCCCGCACTTGTTAACGCGGGCGCCTGAGTCCATTGCAAGCTGTGACTGTACAGGTACGAGCAGCCCATAGTGGCTCACCTTCACGCATTCCCTTTTATATATTTTGTGCCTATAGTCGTTCTGGCCTGTTCATTATTTTATATGTGACATGTAAGTACTGCCTCTGTCCTTTATTGTTATATATGGTTCATATGGCTCTGAGCACTATGGGACTCAACTGCTCTGGTCATCAGTCCCCTAGAACTTAGAACTACTTAAACCTAACTAACCTAAGGACATCACACACATCCATGCCCGAGGCAGGATTCGAACCTGCGACCATAGTAGTCGCATGGTTCCGGACTGCGCGCCTAGAACCGCGAGACCACCGCGGCCAGCCTTTATCGTTAGTCAGTACTTACACTTCTTATATAAAGAACGTCCTTTCCTATAAATTTGTAACTATGTTATAGGCTATTTTCATTGTTTAAATTCTGATGAAGGCGCTCTTAGAAGTGTTGAAACCTGGTCAATAAGACTCCTGGAAATTGAAATAAGAACACCGTGAATTCATTGTCCCAGGAAGGGGAAACTTTATTGACACATTCCTGGGGTCAGATACATCACATGATCACACTGACAGAACCACAGGCACATAGACACAGGCAACAGAGCATGCACAATGTCGGCACTAGTACAGTGTATATCCACCTTTCGCAGCAATGCAGGCTGCTGTTCTCCCATGGAGACGATCGTAGAGATGCTGGATGTAGTCCTGTGGAACGGCTTGCCATGCCATTTCCACCTGGCGCCTCAGTTGGACCAGCGTTCGTGCTGGACGTGCAGACCGCGTGAGACGACGCTGCATCCAGTCCCAAACATGCTCAATGGGGGACAGATCCGGAGATCTTGCTGGCCAGGGTAGTTGACTTACACCTTCTAGACCACGTTGGGTGGCACGGGATACATGCGGACGTGCATTGTCCTGTTGGAACATCAAGTTCCCTTGCCGGTCTAGGAATGGTAGAACGATGGGTTCGATGACGGTTTGGATGTACCGTGCACTGTTCAGTGTCCCCTTGACGATCACCAGAGGTGTACGGCCAGTGTAGGAGATCGCTCCCCACACCATGATGCCAGGTGTTGGCCCTGTGTGCCTCGGTCGTATGCAGTCCTGATTGTGGCGCTCACCTGCACGGCGCCAAACACTCATACGATCATCATTGGCACCAAGGCAGAAGCGACTCTCATCGCTGAAGACGACACGTCTCCATTCGTCCCTCCATTCACGCCTGTCGCGACACCACTGGAGGCGGGCTGCACGATGTTGGGGCGTGAGCGGAAGACGGCCTAACGGTGTGCAGGACCGTAGCCCAGATTCATGGAGACGGTTGCGAATGGTCCTCGCCGATACCCCAAGTGCAACAGTGTCCCTAATTTGCTGGGAAGTGGCGGTGCGGTCCCCTACGGCACTGCGTACGATCCTACGGCCTTGGCGTGCATCCGTGCGTCGCTGCGGTCCGGTCCCAGGTCGACGGGCACGTGCACCTTCCGCCGACCACTGGCGACAACATCGATGTACTGTGGAGACCTCACGCCCCACGTGTTGAGCAATTCGGCGGTACGTCCACCCGGCCTCCCGCATGCCCACTATACGCCCTCGCTCAAAGTCCGTCAACTGGACATATGGTTCACGTCCACGCTGTCGCGGCATGCTACCAGTGTTAAAGACTGCGATGGAGCTCCGTATGCCACGGCAAACTGGCTGACACTGACGGCGGCGGTGCACAAATGCTGCGCAGCTAGCGCCATTCGACGGCCAACACCGCGGTTCCTGGTGTGTCCGCTGTGCCGTGCGTGTGATCATTGCTTGTACAGCCATCTCGCAGTGTCCGGAGCAAGTATGGTGGGTCTGACACACCGGTGTCAATGTGTTCTTTTTTCCATTTCCAGGAGTGTAATAGTGATCGAGGGCTCATTTGTTTCAGTTCTACTGCAAGGTCCTCCAACGACTTGTTGAGTCCATGACGCATCGAACTGCTACACTACACTGACAAAAGGAGGCCCGACACGAAATTTGGAAATATTGCAGGACTTTTGTCACTTCAGTGTGTTTTTCGGACACTTAGTGCGGCAGTTCTTTTTTCTTACGGGGATGCTTCCGTCTATGGTTAGGTAACCAGAAGTGCCACGTTCACGACCATGCAAATATCGGCAAGCAATTGTGCGACAGGCCTTATGAAATGTTTTGTACACTCCGCTTTGCTTTCTGTGACGTTGTTTGCACCGTAATTTGGAAATTAGTGAAGAGACTAATCCTTATCCTACACAGGGTCTGAGTTTGATTGATACGACGCTAGGTAGGTCCAGCTCAGCTGACCACTCGTCAGCTCTGCTTTTGCTAGAACGAGAAACACTGTTGTAGTCTCCCAGCTCTGTAAGAGGGGTTCATTCTTCTGCATCGCTCCTCTCCACTTTGTCAGCCTAATTTCTCGTTTGTTTATAGTGGGGTAGCCCCACTGATGATGTTAGCTTGATGAATCACTACGAGAAATAGCCGTTGTGAAGCACTCGGCTCATAATAGCCATTGCATGCAGTTCCCTTAGCAGTGTTCGCTTGGAAACTGGTTCAGACGGGCACGCATTCATTGATAGCACCAATTCTTGTGTGCTTTGAAACAGATTCTTTTTGACAGGAAGTGATGATAGTATCTGGTAGCTGTTCGTTAGGATCTTTTTACAGCGACTGTTCCTACGTCGTGTAACATGAATATCAATTGTGATGTAGGCAGAAGCAGTGAATTAAAATTTGTACCAGTGGCGGGATTTTAACTAGGGTCTAGTGCTTGCTAGGCAGCTACACTAACTGCTCCACCTCAATAGCAGTGTGGCTATCATATGCGCATCGGTTACCGTAGTATGTCGCCCTTCCCTATACAATTCAAATTCACGTCTCCGACCATTGCTGTTCCGCTTCTCAGGCGTGTCAGTGCTTTGTGGGGGGCTCGCCGCGACTGGGGCACCTCGTCGTCCGTGTGTCGCTGTAGTTTGTGAGTACAACGCAGCCATTCAGCTATGGAAGCTCATATTAGGTAATCTACGGCGAAATGTTTGCTCCCGTTCTTATATGACAGGCCGAAAGTTTGAGAATTCGACTACTGGTTGTTCGAAAAGATAAGTTTACATGACGATGACGTTCACGGCTTGGTATATGATTTACTTGGTAATGCAGTGTATGTTAAAGTACGAGACGCTGAAACAAGTACCCGGATTCTGACAAACACAGGAGATTTCGCGAGCTTTCTTCATTCTAATGGTGAATCTAGTTCAATCGCGGTCAGCTATGCTGGTTTAGGGTTGCGGTCTGTGCGCATATTCAATCTCCCATTTGAACTGAAATTCAGTCTCATCAAAGAAGCGTTAACGTCCTATGGAACGATTTTTCACGTTGCTGGTGGAAATGGACGGGCAACAAACATTTCAGTGTTGACAATGGTGTGCGAAATGCTACAACTGATCTTCATAAGCACATCCCGTCGTATTTTACGGTTCAAGGCTTCAAAGCCTCGGTTGTTCATGACGGCCAAACAAGGACCTGCATGCTATATGGATCCAGGGATTATCTTGAAGAAACCAGTCCCCGTGTAGAGTCTTTACGGAGGGAAAACCAGGCAGTCACCTCCGCGGGCGGTGTGCGACATCAACAAAAACTGTTGTATGTGTAGTCCTTATCAGCCAATTATAAGAAACCGGGAATGGGCAGGACCCCTTACATATCACGTCAGGGAGAAAATGGAGGGAATCGGGATTCAACTGCATCTAGCCTACTTACGAATGAACAAAGTTCAATGATTATCCTGCCAAAATGATTGAATCACACCTCTCGAGGAAAGACTAATCCTCAGAATTTAGACGGTAGCATAACACCTGGAAAAGACGTACCACTAGGTTGCAATCTCAATGATGTTCCGATGCCATCAGTGGGTAGTGACATGCTAGTTGACGAGGACACAAACCCAAACAACCCACATTCAACGACCGGACCGATCACCCAGTATCAAATAAGGACAATTGAAAAAGGTCGTCTAAACAAACGAATCGACCCCTATAATACAAAGTCAGGAAGAGACACAGGAATTAGAAAGGAAAAGAAGAAGCACCAGAGATAACCTTAAAAAATCTCAGACAGTTTAAACGGCTGTGGCTGTTGCAATGAGGGTAATGGGTCCCATTCGGAATAAGAACGTTCAGATGGAGACAGTCACATAAACACAACCATGTTAGCGTCTTCCGTGTCTCTTTCGGTTCGGAGCACGCTTTGGTCGGAAGATTCTGAGCAGTAGTAAACACTTACATGCAGACTTACAAGTTAACTACAGTTAATGACTCCCGGATAAGTTCGGCGGCCATATTTATGCCGCTGATATGGATGGCCGTGCGGTTCTAGGCGCTATAGTCTCGAACCGCGAGACCGCTACAGTCGCAGGTTTGAATCCTGCCTCGGGCATGGATGTGTGTGATGTCCTTAGGATAGTTTGGTTTAAGTAGTTCTACGTTCTAGGGGACTGATACCCTTAGAAGTTGAGTCCCATAGTGTTCAGAGCCATTTGAACAATTTTGACAAGAATGTTGCCATGTTACATGAGGTTGTAACAACTACAGTAGCTGAAATAACAGCTTATGAAACCATCATCAACATCGGAAATAAAGGAAGAACAGCAGTTTTATTCAAAGAGGATATCGCGTGTCGAACTCAAGCTATTTTATAGACTGGTCGGGTATAAACGTCCAACTTCGTGGCCTCATTTTAATTATTGTTAATGCGCCATCTGGGACTAATGAAAGACGGCACAGAAATAACTTTTATCGGTACGGAACAGCTGAACTGTTTAAAGCCGGCCGGAGTGGCCGAGAGCTTCTAGGCGCTTTAGTCTGGAACCGCGCGTCTGCTACGGTCGCAGGTTCGAATCCTGCCTCGGCCATAGTTGTGTGTGATGTCCTGAGGTTAGTTTGGTTTAAGTAGTTCTATGTCTAGGGGGCTAGTGCTTGGATCCATTTGAACTATTTGTACCCGTCCGCAAAGAATAACAGTTATTTACGGTTTATGGGTCAGTTCGTACTTTACGTGTTAACGAACAAAACTCTAATTTATGTGGGCTACAAAGAGAAGGAAGGTTTTCTTTTTCTCTTCTACTATTCCTGGAATTTTTCTTGTAGTGGTTCTAAAATGAGAACTGTTGTAATTTGGCAAAACCCCACTGGCGCTGAATTTTGTTTCGTTTGTTGAAAAACATGTGGCTTCCTTACAAACATCACATACATGCAGTGCATAATTATTTATATTGTGCAAATTTTTTCGGATGAATGTATGTTATGGATTTCTCTCTTACCTTTTTGCCTGTTGTGAGTTATGTCCTACAAGGAACTCACACCATTGGAAGTGGCAATCTCTTATTTATCTTACCTGAATTACTAATCCAGTCTCGTTCTGCAATTTAAGGTGTATACGGTAACGAACGAGGGAATACGTGGGAATAACGGAGCAACTGTGTGATAGGTATGGAGGAGGCATTGTGGCCAGGCCTTGGAATCTTCGACCCCTGCCCACTTTTCCTCCGCCTACCTGGTGCTGAAAGTCTTCTCAAAGACAATAAAAATAGAAAAACAAGAGATATTACAAGAAATGTGAATGGGTGACAGGTGTGGGGTCGGCATAGTGGCCGGGCATCAGAATTCTTGACCGCTGCCCTCTTTGCCACCACCTAAATTCCACTTACTTGCACAAAAAAGTAATAGCACAGTGATTATATACATTTAAAAAGAAGATGGTACGGTGGTTAACGCTAAATTTAGAAAAAGACAGCGGTGTAATTGTGTGGTAAAAAAAATAATCATCTGAAAAAAGTGGCGCAGTAGTTAAGGGAAAAAAATGTAGCATAATTGATAGTGTCGTGAGCTCTGGAGATAAACATAGCACGGCTGATTCCACCACCTTGCAATTCTTTTCACCTTTTGTTTTCTAAAATATTCTGGGCCCTTCTTATTCATATAAAAGATGTATTATCTCAGACCTCTATATTATTTATTATATATTCTTGTTGCAAAGGCCAGTGACTGAAATGTTTCCCCAGTGGAAAAAGGAAAAGATAGCGTAGTGGTTAACGCCTGAAGAAAAGTGTGTCTCAGTACTTAGCGCATTGCCTAGTAAGCAGGAGAACCTGAGTCGAATACTAGCGCTGGTACAAATTTTAGTACATTGCTTCAGGCTAAATCATTATCATAGATAAAGTTGAGACTAGTATGTCTCAAGCAGGTATTTCATTATTCATCAGTTGTTTGTTCTTTGTTGTGACTTCTTGCGCATCAATGTATTCCTAGATTAGGTATTAGTAGTAATTATTTATACTCGTAATTTCTGTATATTTATCTATAACTGTATAATCTTTAGTGAAAAACCTTTAAAGTACTACTAGGTACTAGCTACCAACTCTGAGAACAAGCAGCTGGTATACACAACACCTTTACAGTCTTTTGATACTTCAGCAAATATGCACTGTTGTTACGCCAACTCCGACTTCACCTCTTTAAATTCATTTTGGCTCATTAAACACTCGAAAAATAATGCTTTGATACAAATTTTTCATAATGACGAATAATGTTATCAGCTGTGGTACCCGAGTAACATTACTATTTCTTAAGCAGTTTATTTGTTTTGTACTTCACAAGGAAATACTCCACTTTCCACTTTTCTTGAAAGTTTCAATATTCGTCAGCAATTTGCCGTTCCTTTGCTACTAACACATTGTTTTGACACCAACATGACGAGTACAAAGGTCTGAAATAAAATTAGTTACTGTTAATTTAATAAAACTGCATATTTTGAACTGTGAGAACGAGACAGTTCTTTCTAGGTCCATCGTACAAATCAAATCAAACCACTCATTATTATTTTTCTTGGCAGCTGTTTTCACTGTTGGCAGTGGTACCAGACAATGGTTCTCAATGAAACCATATTCTTTACTGGCCTATGTGTACGATAGCGAGGAGGAAAGATAGACACATATTTGTCCATTCATCGGTCAGTGAAAACTGATAGTTTTGCCTAATATCTATTCGTATACAAAATAAAAAGCTGGCCAGGTCCTATTGAGACTAAGGGTTTCTTGCAAACTTCATTATGTATATAGAATGTTCATCCACACAGGGAATTGAGAATCTCGACCATTTTTACCTCTTATCGACATTAATACTGATATGATATCGTTTCAAGGATTCCAAGATTTTCGAGAGTGTTTTAATGTCAATAATACAAATATGACATAAAGTCTTTGCAAGAGGCAAGCGACCATTATAAAAATAATCGGTAGTTCTGCAGGCTGACTGGTTCGCAACAGTAAAAGTCGAATAAAATAGTCCGCTAATATTTGTTTCACATACAACTGAAAACGCCATATGTAAATACAGCTATCGCTCGTGCATGTCTGATCATGGATAAATTCCGGAATGTGTTGTATAAGCAATAACTTCACTCCTTGCCTGATATTTGACTTTTAACGTTGCGACCAATTTTTTTAATTTCAAATTTGGCGTCGGTGGAAACAACAAAAGAATTTTTTTTCATATTTGCAGTTACGAATTAAGGACTATCCAATTTTTTCCTTTACTTGTACTGCGAAATCGTGCTTCTTGCCAAATTTTATGATTTTAGGCGAGAGGTAACTTTTGATGAGTCAGTTTGCGAGTGTCAAAATATGTGGCATAAATAGCCGTATCTTTTGGTGGCACTAACTTAGAAGGTTACATTTATTGCACAACCTAAGGCCTACAGACATTTGTATGTGACTTAAACTTGATTTGTCTACTCGCACCTGAGAAACAAGGTTTTTGACAGTCGGACAAACAGAGAAACAAAGTGATTCTACATTACGTAAATTGGTGGTGTTGGTAGGAGAAAGGAGGGGAAAGGGGAGGGGCCATTGATGCCAGCTGCATCAGGACTTTATATCCGAAAGAACAGACACTCCGTCTTCATGTAGTTGATCCTTTAAGGGTTCTGTTTTTAACGACTGAGGTAAAGGACCATAAAACGTGTTTATCTTCGAATGAACAAATAATTAAATGATGATTTTGTGCCGAAGCAGCAGATGTATATGTCACAAGCGGCGAAATTTGCACCCACTGTCTGAAGTTTGGAGAACTTTGAGTTTCGGTGCGACTCTCTGGCAACGAGCCCTTTCTTCTGCTTACAGAAAACCAGTAACGAGCGATCGCTACAGCCTCACCCCTGCGACGCGGGAGCAAGTGGAGACCATTAGGAAAAATCTGGGGACAGACGAAGAGGACATCAAGAGGACCATAGCGTCTGTGCAAGACTGGCTCAGGATGCAGCCGCATCTGCCCGACGAGATAGGTCAGTCAACTTTGTGACTATTCTACTGTACTCTTCTAAGATCCCCAAAGTATAATTCTGAGTTTAGATTTGATTGCTTAAACTATTATACCGCACTTCAATTTTGAAAAAATCGTTTCCAAACATTGCTGTTACAATAGTGTGGTGACTGTGCTTATATGAACTGGATCTGTCGCACGAGACTGTTACAGTAATTTTTACTAAGTATAGCACAGAGTAATACCAGTTACAGAGGCATGGATTTTTCAGCCAAATACCAGATAAGTTGTCAGTGGGACACTGGGGGACCCAGTTGGGAACATTCTGGGGCAGATTTTCAGTTCTAGAATTTATCTTGCAAACAAGAAAATCCTCTGGGGAACCTTTTGACAGACTCGAATGCTCCACTCGCGCGTGCGGTTTCGATAAACCGAGTATAGCCCAATGTCGGGATGGTTTCTAGCACTAACACTGCATACGTACACTGGAGTTTCTTTGCTTATCCTAAGCGTTGGCGGTTTCTCCATGATATCAAGAAGTTGTAAAATTAGAAGCGAAGTTCTCTTTCTGAAGACAGTAATAAGCATGGACGAGTAAATGAGATGTGAAACTGCAGCTCCTGCAATAAATGTCGTCTCTGAGGCAGAAGCCACTGTAAATACGTCTGCAGTGCAAAATGACTGTAAGAACGAATGTCGTTTTTTGAAACTGATGTGGACGGCGAGAAAATAAAAAAACGGAGGTTGAGATCAGATAGCTATGATGTTTTCGTTAAACTTGTTAAGATGATCCAGAAATTCAACTATTACTTCCTTTTCTTTGTTTGTTTCATCTGCCTGTCCCATATGGAGGAGGGCAGGGGATAGGGGGCTGTCAGTGATACTGTTAATCGGTTCTTCTGCCATATGGATATGTAGTACTCACAAAGACGAAAATGAAATAAATTTAAGATGACACAGTTTGAAACGCCCTGATAAACCCGCAGAACAGGACAGGTAGTTGGAATTGTGGAAAGGGGCCAAAATGAGCGGCTGTCAGTTACACTCTAACACATATAACTTTATTTATTTGACCAAACAGAGTACAAATTCTTGAACTTGGTTACCGGCTGAATACGCTACACTATCTTATGCCTTAAGCACACAACCACTTTAATTTAAAAGGAACTGCTAAAAGCCATTAACTCAAAATTCAGACACCAAAAAGAATATTTAGAAGGCAGAAGGCCACACGTTAAATAAGTTCTATAATTTGGCTCAAGACCCAAAAATCTAAGCGTTAAAAAGGAACAGCCTTAATTTAAAGACGGCTGAAGGCCGATGATGTAAGACTCATCGTAAAATTAAATAAACAAACACATGCTAGAAGGCCTTATCTTCAATTAGGCTGAAGGCCCCAAACAGTCTGCTGCTCGAAAGAGAAAGATCCTTAATTTAAAAAACGGCTGAAGGCCCCACTACTTAAAACTCAAGCAAAATTAATTTAAACAACGAAGCCTTACCTTAAATTAGGCTGAAGGCCCCTAACAATCTAACACTTGGCAACCAAGGAACTTTAATTTTAAAGTGGCTGAAGGCCCATGACTTAAAATGCAACTAAAATAATTTTTATTAGGCAGAAGGCCCAAGGCTTTATCTTTAAACAATATTTTAATCAGGCTGAAGGCCCAAACAATCTAACACCTGAAAAGCAAGGAACTTTAATTTTAAGGTGGCTGAAGGCCCATGACTTCAAACACCACTAAAAATCATCGGCTATGAGCCATGCAAATACACACATCAGACAATAAGAAAAGGCAGTGCTACAAACGGCGCTCGGAAGTTACGGGGTCTGCCAGCACTTGAAATACTAAAGTTCACTTAGGAGTGACAGGCAGTCAGCCCAACGATTCTCGATCCGACGACAACCAACCAACAGGTAGTCAATGGACCAACCGACAAGGTAACTTGGGCTCCACTCGACCAGCACACACCTGGAGTTCAACGCAAACGTAAAAGGCATTGACGCGCACAACCAAGCATACATTAAGCTGTCGAACTACACACCATGCTGGACAGCGACAACACGGTGAGGAAAGGACTGCCTAAATTTACGTCAACAGCCAGGGCAGGTTACCGGAACGTTAATAGGCACATGGCAGAAAATTCCGCTGGTGAACTTCGATTGCAAATAACCAAATACAGTTAGAACCCACTGGATGGTGGCTAAACCTTTTGCCAAATGTAAGACACACATTGTTGCTCATGGGAATGTCGCAACAGCCAACAACGAGAACGAAACGGCACAATCTGAACAGTCTTGACTTTCTGGTAAATTAAATCCAGGGTCGGTGAGCCACGGACCTCATAACAATGGGAACAGCGCCACACACTCTAACACTTGCAGGTAGGACTGGACAATACTAACGGCAGCGAGTGTGAAATAACAAGAACGAATCACGAGTCGGCACACGCAAGCAACCCATAAGCGATCGCCGGCCAACATACACGTCGTCCGACAAGACGACCGACCGATGATCAACGAAGGTGGTCCGCACTCAAGTGATATGCATCGGCAACCGTCGGGCGAGTCATGGCTGTCCGGACCTCACTGCAGACGTGTCCCGAGTGAACTTCTGCCGCGTCCTAAGTCAAACACTGCCAGGTCCGAATATAGAGCGCTAGCGCCTCCCAACTCGCTGGCAGACCGGAACTAACCCCGAACACATGACAACCGGGAAGTAACAGCAGTCAGCAAAGATAATACGCCAGGGTTTATATGGATAAGCGCCGCTGGTGCCGCTCACGGGCAGGCAAGGCGGCAACTCAGTGACACCAGTAATTGAAATTAACATAACAACGTGGTAGTACGGTAAAAACAGGATGACAAATGGCACATGGCACGAACACGAGCCACGCACGCCTCGCAGTCAAAAGTGATTTTCTAATTTGTTAAGAATAAAAGATAAAACAAAAGAATAGCAATGCATTTTTTGGTATCCACCACCATTAGATCTCCGCTCCGTTACGCATCGTTGGCCGCCACTTCCCGATGCGCGGCCCGCAGGCCGCCTTCGCGCGCGCGCTCTTCAAGCCACAGCAGTTTGCCAACCACAACATACAGCGATTGGCCGTCGAGAATGTACAGCGACCCCAGCCGCCGACTCTGTTAGCTATGGAGCCTTATTTAACGCCACCACCGACGTCTACAAGGAAGTTCTCATCGTGGTACGTTCTGTCCACAGCTCGGAATAGCAACGGTGCGGTCGGCTATTTCGTCTCTCGGAGTGGTGTCCCTGCTGCTCAGGTTGACTTGGATGCCCTCTGGACTTAGAAACTAGTTTCCATAATGGAACTTAGTCTCCCACGAGCACTAGGCTTAAGAGGGTCGTTCAATAAGGTACGGCCAAACTTATAGGAAACGTTCCTCACACACAAATAAAGAAAATATGCTAGGTGGACATGTATCCGGAAACGCTTAATTTCCATGTTAGAGCTCATTTTAGTTTCGTCAGCATGTGCTGTACTTACTCTATTCACCGCCATTTGGCCCAATTGAAGGAACGTAATGTTGACTGCGGTGCTTGTGTTGACACGTGACTCATTGCTCTACAGTACTAGCATTAAGCACATCAGTACGTAGAATCAACAGGTTAGTGTTCATCAAGAACGTGGTTTTGCAGTCAGTGCAATATTTACAAATGCGGAGTTGGCAGATGTCCATTTGATGTATGGATTAGCACGGGGCAGAAGCCGTGGCGCGGTACGTTTGTATCGAGACAGATTTCCAGAACGAAGGCGTCCAGACAGGAAGACGTTCGAAGCAATTGATCGGCGTCTTAGGGAGCACAGAACATTCCAGCCTATTACTCGCGACTGGGGAAGGCCTAGAACGACGAGGACACCTGCAATGGACGAGGAAATTCTACGTGCAGTTGGCGATAACCCTAACGTCAGCGTCAGAGACGTAACTGCTGTACAAGGTAACGGTGACAACGTCACTGTATGGAGAGTGCTACGGGAGAACTAGTTGCTTCCGTACCATGTACAGCGTGTGCAGGCACTATCAGCAACTGATTGGCTTCCACAGGTACACTTCTGCGAATGGTTCATCCAACAATGTGTCAATCCTCATTTCAGTGCAAATGTTCTCTTTACTGATGAGGCTTCATTCCAACGTGATCAAATTGTGGGGCTGTGTGGGGTTACGAGAATCCGCACGCAGTTGTGCAATCACGTCATCAACACAGATTTTCTGTGAACGTTTGGGCAGGCATTGTTGTTGATCTCTTGATTGGGCCCCATGTTCTTCCACCTATGCTCAATGGAGCACGTTATCATGATTTCATACGGGATACTCTACCTGTTCTGCTAGAACATGTGCCTTTCCGAGTACGACACAACATGTGGTTCATGCGCGATGGAGCTCCTGCACATTTCAGTCGAAGTGTTCGTACGCTTCTCAACAACAGATTCGGTGACCGATGGATTGTTAGAGGCGGACCAGTTCCGTGGCCTCCACGCTCTCCTGACCTCAACCGTCTTGACTTTCATTTATGGGGGCATTTGAAAGCTCTTGTCTACACAACCCCGGTACCAAATGTACAGACTCTTCGTGCTCGTATTGTGGACGGCTGTGATACAATACGCCATTCTCCAGGGTTGCATCAGCGCATCAGGGATTCCATGCGACGGAGGGTGGATGCATGTATCCTCGCTAACGGAGGACGTTTTGAACATTTCTTGTAACAAAGTGTTTGAAGTCACGCTGGTACGTTCTGTTGCTGTGTGTTTCCATTACATGATTAATATGATTTGAAGAGAACTAATAAAATGAGCTCTAACACGGAAAGTAAGTATGTCCACAAACATATTTTCTTTCTTTGTGTGTGAGGAATGTTTGCTGAAAGTTTGGCCGTACCTTTTTGTAATACCCAGTATATATACGTAGACGAATGTTCTTATTGGTCCTTCACATTTAATGTTTTTGTCTGTGCGCCGTTGAAGTTTCGAACGTACTGGCAGATGGCAGAGCCGTAGTAAGGTGTCAAAATGGCGGCTACATACGACTCACGTTACAAGCAGTGTGCAGTTATTTTAATTCTTGTGTGTAGAAAAAGAAACCGTCGTGAACATCCACAACCGTTTGTGTGCAGTGTATGGCGATGCTGCAGTTGATAGGAGTACAGTTAGGTGATGACTAAAGGAAGTTACAGCGCCAGGAAGTGAAGAAACAGAGCTCCAAGATCAGCCACACTCGGCACGTCCTGTCACAGCCACTGCTCCACACATGCTGAATCGTGCGGAAGCCACTATTCGTGCCGACCGGCGCATCACAACTCGACAATTGGCTCCACAGCTGCCGGTCAGCATTGGAAGAGCGTCAGCAAAGATTGAGACTCTCGGATGTTCAAAGAGGTGCTCACCCTACAGTCCAGACTTTGCACTTTTGGACTTCCATTTCTGTGGGCCGCTTAATTCTTTCAGGGGCAGTGGTTATCAATGTTAACCACACAATTTTTTGCTCTTTGAAGGGCAAGAAGTTAAAAAAGATGAAAACACCTGATTTGTCAAAATTACAAAACTTCTTAACAAACAAAACAATTTATTTTGTTATACTTGTACAATATTTTGCTTACTTTTTTAATTACGGTCAATTAAATTGTGGTTTCCTCTGCTAACCACCACCCATAATGCTCACTAGTTATTTATTTGCTGAGAAATTTTGAGAGGTAAAATTTTGAACAGTTTTCTTAGGAAATTATCTACGCAAACAACTCAAAAGAACATCATTATTGAGAATGAAATGTTTGAAACCAAGTTTTGCCTTTTCGTAGACAAAGAGGCACATTACATGAACACATCCACACTTTTCTAACAGGAACAGTACGTCTGTTGCATACTGCACATCTTCTTGATCTGGCCTGTTTTGGCTGATGTTCACTACCTTCCAATTTGATGTGTTTGTCCACGTGTGGTTTATGTTTAAGGAGTGTTACGTTCTTCCCTTTCTTACTTAGGCCATTGCGATGGACAATTGCCTTGGCAAGCAGTCCTTCGTACCCTTTCCTTCGGAAGTCTTTATTCGTGAATTGTTCCATTTCAGTTTCTTTGTGTATGATAAACGCATTCATTGCACATATATCAATAAAGTGGAAAAAAGCCTATGCCACCATTTTTTTTATTTTTGCGCTCACAACCATAGTCTCCTTTTATAGACGATCAAAATTGTAGACAAAATTCATACTCCTCAGTACACAGGGACATGCCACTACAGTAGTTGATTCATCTATTTCCTTCCTATTTACACATGTGGTGTCACTAGGATCATGCAACGTAGAGATCAAATTCACAGCTCGTTTGTCCATCCACTTGTAAAGTGCTACACCATGATCAAAGTCTTTTCGTTTCATCTTTTTATTTTCCTTCAGTTTTGGGAGGAATTGACGTGTGGGTTTCACAGTACCAACTGCAAATGTTTCCTGGACTTTTAGTAGGACAAAAAGATTATAAGATGTGAAGAAATTATCCATGAAAACAATATGATTTTTGCCATAAAGTTCCTCACATAAATCTGTTACTACCCATGCATCCAGTCCCAGTTCAGACTTCTCTATAGATAATCTTCCAGTATAAATTTGGAACTTCAAATTATACGCAGATTCATCACAAAGCATCCATATTTTATAGCTTCTTTTCCCCCATGTATTGCTTCATTGAGCTTCTGCCTTTAAATTTAGCATTGACTCATCAATTGCTACTTTTTGATGAGGCTGATAGCATTGTGCAAACCTTTTATTTAACATATCACCAAGAGGCCTCATTTTAAAAAGCTTGTCAAACTTGACCTGTCCCCTTTTAGGCATCGTAGAGTTGTCATTTGAATGGATATGACTGAGGAGAAAACTGAATCGTTTTAGATTCATCAAGTCACAAATATATGACTAATTTAAATGTGGAGATGAACATCAATAATCTCCATAACTTCGTAAATTTTCGACACGCATAAATAAATTGATGCCTCAGAAAACACTTATCTCATGTTCCATAGTTGGAATGAAAGGCTTTCATTTTTGTGTGGCGCACAAATTGATGTGAAATGTTATATGTTTTATTACATTTTCCAAGTTTATTCTGATTTCCACAACGTCACCTTTCTGCCTGTTTGTCCTTTAGATGGCTACATGGGGCGTTGGCCACGCTTACCTTGCTCGTTGCTCGCTGCAGAAGAATTTGAGATAATTCTATATTTTTCATAATACATGTACGCTGTTCAAATGGTTCAAATGGCTCTGAGCACTATGGGACTTTACATCTTTGGTCATCAGTCCCCTAGAACCTAGAACTACTTAAACCTAACTAACCTAAAAACGTCACACACATCCATGCCCGAGGCAGGATTCGAACCTGCGACCGTAGTGGTCACGCGGTGCCAGACTGAAGCGCCTAGAACCGCATGGCCACACCGGCCGGCCATGTACGCTGTGTGACAGCGGTGTGTAGAACTGAAATGTGGAACCATTTACGTCTAGAGTGAAAGAAACTGGAAGTATTTGAAGTACAGTGGTATCGAAGAAAGTCATAAACCAAAGGAAGTAGTTAAGTATGAAATGAGTCAATACTAAATCAAATAAGTGTTGTATTCACAAAATGTTCTTGGCGTAAGACGTATATGTGACAGCAACAGAGCCCATTACCAACGAAAGTTCTTGTTATGTTTGGCTTGATTACTCGCAGCTACGGTTCAGCTTCGTTACACTGAGGTGACAAAAGGTAAGAGACTGCGATATACACGTATGAATATGCCGGTAGTGAGGTATACACAAAGTATAAAACGGTAGTGCGTTGGCGGAGCCATCAATTGTACTCATGTGAATCATGGGAAAAGGTTTTCGACCTCACGGCTGGAATTAACAGACTTTGAAGGCGGAATGATAGGTGGAGCTAGATGCACTTCGCAAATCGTTAGGGAATTCAGTATTCCGAGATCCACAGTGTCAAGAGTGTGCCGGGAATACCACGTTTCAGTCAATACCGCTCTCACGGACAACACAGTGGCCGGCGGTCTGTACTTAACGAATGAGAACAGTGGCGTTTGCGTAGAATCATGAGTACTAACAGGGAAGTAACACTATGTGATATAATCGCATAAATCAATTAGGAACGTACGACGAACGTATCTGTTAGGCAATGTGGCGAACTTTGTCGTTAATGCTCCGTGGCAAAAGATGACCGGCAATGGTTCCTTTGCTCACTGCACGATACCGCCTTGAAGCCCCTGTCCGGAACTCGTGAATATGTCAGTTGAGCCCTATACGAGCGAAAAGCCGTGTCGTGGTCAGATGAGTCCCAATTTCAGTTAGTAAGAGCTGATGGTAGGATTCCAGACTGGTGCAGACCACACGAAACCATGGACTCTTGTTTTCAACATGGCAATGTTCAACAATCATTAACTGTAAATGGTTGTGTTTGGTTATTAGGACACCATTTTCAGCCATTCATGGACTTCACGAACCCCAACAAAGGTGCAATTTATATGGATGACAATCCGCCATGTCATCCGAAGACCAGTATCAGCTGCAAAGCGATTTAGAAAAGATTGCTGTATGGTGTGTCAGGTGGCAGTTGACGCTAAATAACGAAAAGTGTGAGATGATCCACATGAGTTCCAAAAGAAATCCGTTGGAATTCGATTACTCGATAAATAGTACAATTCTCAAGGCTGTCAATTCAACTAAGTACCTGGGTGTTAAAATTACAAACAACTTCAGTTGGAAGGACCACATAGATAATATTGTCGGGAAGGCGAGCCAAAGGTTGCGTTTCATTGGCAGGACACTTAGAAGATGCAACAAGTCCACTAAAGAGACAGCTTACACTACACTCGTTCGTCCTCTGTTAGAATATTGCTGCGCGGTGTGGGATCCTTACCAGGTGGGATTGACGGAGGACATCGAGAGGGTGCAAAGAAGGGCAGCTCGTTTTGTATTATCGCGTTATAGGGGAGAGAGTGTGGCAGATATGATACACGAGTTGGGATGGAAGTCATTACAGCATAGACGTTTTTCGTCGCGGCGAGACCTTTTTACGAAATTTCAGTCACCAACTTTCTCTTCCGAATGCGAAAATATTTTGTTGAGCCCAACCTACATAGGTAGGAATGATCATCAAAATAAAATAAGAGAAATCAGAGCTCGAACAGAAAGGTTTAGGTGTTCGTTTTTCCCGCTCGCTGTTCGGGAGTGGAATAGTAGAGAGATAGTATGATTGTGGTTCGATGAACCCTCTGCCAAGCACTTAAATGTGAATTGCAGAGTAGTCATGTAGATGTAGATGTAGATCGGGCCAGAACTGTTCGTGATTGGTTTGAAGAACATTCTGGACAGTTCGAGCGAATAGTTTGGCCATCCGTGGAACATTTATGGGACGCAATCGAGATTTTCGTTCCTGCACAGAATCCACCGCTGTTAACACTTACGCTATCACTGACGGCCCTAGAAGCTAGAAGGATCAGTACATCTGTAGAAGGCTTACAACGACTTGTTGAGTCCATGTCAGGTCGAGTCGCTGCACTACGCTGGGAAAAAGGAGCTCCGACACGATATTAGGAGGTATCGTATGACTTTAGTCACCTCAGTGTACATTCAGCCAATATCTATGGCCAAATGGTGATTAGCAAAGATTTGCAGTAATTTATTTGTAGAAGATCTGTAATGCGTAAATTTAGTATGGAGATTATGCATTAACTGAAACTTCCTGGCAGATTAAAACTGTGTGCCGGACCGAGACTCGAACTCGGGATCTTTGCCTTTCGCAGGCAAGTGCTCGACAAACTGAGCTACCGAAGAACGACTCACGCCCACTCCTCACAGCTTTAATTCCGCCAGCTAGGTTCGCAGGAGTACTTCTGTGAAGTTTGGAAGGTAGGAGACGAGGTACTGGCGGAATTAAAGCTGTGAGGAGGGGGCATGAGTCGTGCTTTTGTAGCTCAGTTGGTAGAGCACTTGCCCGCGAAAGGCAAACGAGAAGGTCCAAGGAAACTTCAGAGATACATTCAGTCTAAGAGATCAAATTCTACCATAAATACTTTAACAATAAAGAACATTGTTTTCCCTTTTCACGAAAAACATATGTTTGTCGTTTGAAAACTGCCTTGTCGTACGAGCCTCAGTCACGTCCGCGCATAAATGGCGCACGAAAAACACCACAGAAACTAAAGTATAACATTTCTGTAAAGAAATAGAAAGCAACTATCTATTATTCTATCGAAGACACAAGCTAACCATGGTAGACACGAAACATCATTACAACGTCTAGCAAACCGACTGTTCAACTGTTGGCATACAGTCGGCAGAAAACCTGTACCCTACACTGCAAACGCAATACACTGTGGGCAGTAGAGATGGGTAGTTCGCGAGCGAACGGGTGCAAAGTAACGGGTCACCAAGATGAACGAAAGGACCGAGGAACGAATTCCAAGGAACGATCGGTTCATAGTTCACTTCGGTCGCAGCGGTCTACTTATAGTTCCTGGGAACGAGGAGCGATAGGTTCATAGTTCACTTCGGTCGCGGCGGTCTACTTATAGTTCCCAGGAACGAGGAACGATCGGTTCATAGTTCACTAGTTCAGTTCGGTCATGGCGGTCACTTAGGCAGTTCTCGTTCCAGCCTCGGTCGCGTGCTCGTCTCAGTCTCGGTCTCCCTCAGCCACACTCGTCGTTCGTCGCTTGACCACCTGTCTCAGTTCCACTGCCGACTTCTCCTAGTTGTTCAATATCCAGTTGTCCGTTTCGTTCATTGGGCTCGCTCATTTTACATGTGTTCCAAACTGTTCTTGCACTTGGTTCTGTCTATTCAGCGTCCACGACCGGTAATCAAAAAGTATTTTTTAGTTACGTAAATTACATAAAAATTACGTTGTATCTAATAGGTACGTCTTTTCATGTAACAAAAGGGCATGTCAGCTTACTTCATTATATCGATGAACAGCAGAAGATGTACTTATAACAAGGCAAGTTTTTTTTTTTTTGTTATTCATATATTTTTTGGTTTCATCGACTTGATTTATCAACTAACTTTCAACAATTTGCTTAATTTTTAGTGTAAGAAAATTCATATACAACGATTTTCGTGTATCTTTCATATGCAGAACATTACATTTAGGTAGGCTCTAATTATTTTTAAGTTTGGTTGTCTCCAATTTGCATTACCTGCTAGTTAGTTGTCTCTGAAAAAAAAAAGTGGGTTGTGGGTCATTTTGGTCCAGTAGGAAAAGCGGTGCCTCTCCACTTGAAAAGACATAGATGGCCATAAAATCGTATTTACTTATTATCTCAAAAACATTTGTTCAGAAGGAGCTTCCAAACCAAAAACTTTATTACTGCGAACTTAATTATTATTATTATTGCTGCATTAACTTTAATAATCCAACAGAAAAACCGAAGTTTTACAAAGCGTGTGACGCAAGTATGATGAGAAAACCACATTTTATTTTATGTTTCCATGAAGTCTCTATTTCGCCTACGAACTCAGAGACAACTTGAAGTATATATAGCGTGTAAATGATTATTGTTTACAACGTAGCATAGCTATGTAATGGAAGTCGAAACGAAGAATTTTATACAAGACACTTGTGTTCTATTAAGTCGGGAAACAGCCACCAACAGGTTTACAAGACTACATGAGCTATAGCCCATGCACGTCGTGTGAGATTTTCATGTTCTCTTCCCTAGCTCTCTACACACCATCATCGATTATTTCTTTCTAGGGACGCACTGTCTGTGGTTGGTTGTCAGAAAATGTGGTTTTAGTAAATACCAGATTACGGAACGGTACCTGTTAGTGTATAATGCTGCATAGCACAACCAGCTATATACACGTCACGGACATAGTATAAAACCATATGTCAGATACCCAAGGAACTCCAACACATTCCAGCCAGTATCCGTAAGCCACAGGTTCCAGCGACTCAAGTCTGTTCACCTCAGTAGGCCCACAATAAATGCCGTCTGTGCTGGCGATCTCACACAGACACGCCCTCTCTCGACTGGCGCCAGACTTCTACTGGTGGCCCACCAGCACCTTCAACACTCGTGGCGTCTCTCACAGGCCACTCTGTCAGCCCTCTGCAACGACAGATAAACGCCTCCTCCGCCAGACATTCACGCCACTCTAGCTAGCGCGAAACCACTGAAAGTGGTGCCAACCTAGGAAAGCTAGGCAAAACAGTGCGACACTTGTCATACCTCGTAGAGCGGTTGTTTTAAGTCCGTACGTGTAAGGCATACGGAAATAAGAAAATAGTTAAACAGTCTGTAGGGAAAGAATAAACTAATCTTATAAGCTGATTAAAGGACTTGCAAATGTTCAGAAAATACACCTGTGTAGCAGATGGTAGCTTTATGCAGCTTAATCAGTGCCGGTTTGATTATAGGAAATGGAGAAGTATTCATTAAGAATTCAAGAATGCGTTAGAAACAACACATTTATGTAAGAAAACAAATACGATTTCATTATTACGTGAGATCCCTGGAGTACCCGACAATTTATAGTTATGTGTGCAGATTCAAGGAGTACAGGAACCCCAATGTCTATACTACTATAAAGACAGAGTTGCCTAATGGTCAGCTGGTGTACTGAAAGTAATCAAAAGAACTAATACGAAGTGCCCACAGAGGGCCGAAATGAGATTTTGGGATCTGCTAATGGAACCTCTCTTATGCCAACTGGAAGAAGCTAATCAAGTCGATTGGATGGTGACATATGCCGAAGATATCTTTGGATGTGGTGTCAAGGAACTCAAGAGCCGAAATGGGGGAACGAAGGCGGGGGCGTGTCCCAGCTGCAGCGGTGGTGTGTAGACAACAAATTAAGCATAAACCAGCAGAAAAATACACATTTACTCTTAAAAGGTTTATTTATATCATGCATTAAAACTATAGTTAAGTTATGAAGCATCTTCATCTCCAGCGCACAGTGTGTTGCAGTCCATTTGGTTGAAACACGTAAACTCTCACAATGTGCTAACAGAGTATCACATAAAGCAGGCAACATTACGCGAAAAGTGTTCCACCGCTCCAAGCTGTGAGGGCCTACCATGGAGCTAGTATCATCACCATCATATGCTTTGCGGCAAGTGTCTTGGGGCACAGACTTCTGTTCGCATAATATAAAATCCTGCGACGTGCACAACACGTTCTGCTACTGAGACTCACAGGAACCTTTGGCATCACACCAAAAGAAGTTTTTTTGGTGATCCCCTAGATCTATCGAGAGGATGTTACATAGAAATATCGTGTGGTCTCCTACGGGTTACGCAAGTAGATTTGACAAAAGTCCAGCAAACGATAAAAAAACTAACCACAAATAAGATGAAGGAAAGTGAGTGGAAAACATGACAAAAGGACAATACTTGAACAGACCCATGAGTCCATCACGTTATCGTGCATATATATGAAGAATGTTCTCAGTTCACTAAATTTTCAGTTACATTCAGTCACACTCGTATAACCTTATAAAAATAGAATTAAAAATCTAATCGATCAACTGTCTCTGTTATCACACGGATGATCTTTTGTGAAACACCCAGTGTGTTTGTTGACGTTTTGTTTTGTCTTATATAAAGTGAAAGTTTGTATTCGCCATTGTTAACGAGCATAAGTAACATAGTTCGGTGCTCATTACATCTGCAATCTTCTTTTCATTCCTTAAGGAATTTGAATTAAATAATACCTATGCTATGGGTTAGGGTGTTCTTTGCATGAGTAGGAAAAGCTTTTAAAGTTTAGATAATTATTAAAAACATAGTAAAATTTGTTGAATTGAGTACTCATCATGTTTGTACATAGAATATGAACTACTACTAGAAGAAAGACACTTTTTAATAAAATTATGGTGGCATGCATCTCTATAGGTCACTTGTGCATTGACAAATAACACATGTGTAAGTGCAAAGGAATATAAAAAAAGGTATATCTTTCTTCCTATTTCCTAGCTTTTATATTCTTACATATTTCCTTATGTATTGTGCCCAACACCCAATTTCTTGCAGTTAAACACATTAGACTAATATGATCACAGAATAACGACAATTTTCTTTGATTTCCAATCCATACAGAATAAGAAATCGGACAGAAATCGGTGGATGTGATGTTCATGCACACGCTAACAGAGAGATTGGATGATTTATTCAACAGAGCTTCACAAACTGAGCACGCCAGTAGCGCATTGGTGCACCTCTCACCCTTACAGAGGCAGTTATTCGGCTTGGCACTGATTGGTAAAGTTGTAGGATGGCCTCCTGAGAGATATCGCGACAAACTGTGTTAAGCTGTTGCGTTTTATCATGAGAATCCCAAGCTAGTTCGAGGACTCTGCTTCTAATACTCCAAACGTTCTCAGCTGGGGACAAATCCGGTGGCTTTGCTGGCGATGATTGGGATTTGGCAAGCATGAAAAAAAGAAGTAGAAATTCTTGCAGTGTGGGGGAGCAGATTTTGTTGCCCAAGGTGGCTTTCCACGAAGGGCAACGAAACGGAGGATGGAGTATCGTCGACATACCGCTGTGCTATAAAGGTCCCATGGATGACAACCAAACGTGTTCTGCTATAAAATACTATCTCACCCCAGCCCGTCACAACTGGTTGTCGGTCCTTGTGGTGGGTGACAGCCACATTGGTATCCTGCTGCTCTCTAGGGCATCTCTAGCCACATCTTCACTGGTCGTTGGGGCTCTGTTCGAAGCGGGGTTCATCATTGAAGACAATTCTACACCATTTAATGAGATTTCAGCCCTTGATGACCATCGAAGACCTGTCTAGAGACGCCCCCGGCAGCAGTAGGATACCAACGTGGCCCTCAACCGCCATACGCCCCAACAGCCAAGGGTGATGGTCTGGGTTGCCACTTTATTTCACAGCAGGATCGCTGTGGTTATCATCTGTGGAACCCTTACAGCACTGTGGTACGTCGACGATATTGTAAGCCCGTTTTCTGCCATTCATAGTAAATCATCATAGGCTTAAATTTCAGCAACGTAAGGCCCACCTGCACACAACGAGAGTCCCTCCACTTTGCCTTCGTGCTTCTGAAACGCCACATTGGCAAGCAAGGTCGTCGGATATCTCCCCAATCAATGAAATCAGCAGCATTGTGGACAACGCCCTCCAACTAGCTCGAGATTTTTACGATCTAACGCACCAATTGGGCAGAATTTGGAACAGCATCTCTCAGGAGGACATCCATCCCCTCAGTCAATCAGTTCCAAGACGAATAACTGCTTCCATAACGCCCAGAGATGTAGCCAGTACGTTACTCATTTGCTCAATTTGTTAAACCCTCCCTCTTGAATAAATCATCCAAATTTTTTGAAGCTGTAATCATTTGTTTTGTCTGTATATGTACACCACATGTACCGATTTCCGTCCCTCTTCGATTATTCTTTTGTGATGTATCCCTTTCTTTTCCTGTTTTCGTCTTGAATTGAATTTCTCTTCAAAAGTCATTGTGCCTAATTTACCTCTGTGCTGAATTTTTTAGGAACATCTTCCACTGTAAATAGTTCTTTTTACAGTTTTGAAAAGGTAATTTAGAAATCATGTAGTTGACGAAATAACACCATTTTGACACACAAATATGTAACAAAAATTATTATTAACAAGCATTTAAGGAAGGCATCATTTGCGTTATTGTAATGTCACCATATAAAAACGCAACAAATTGTGCAACGCAATAGTTCTCAGAAAACACAAAAATCCCCCTTCTTTTCACTTAAATGGCTTCATATCATTTATATAATCCAAAGTTTTCTGTTTATTTAGTAAATATGACAACCATGATTATAGGTACTTTGTACTGCAGTTGTAACAGTAAATATTCCACAAGTACAGCCCACCATTTTATGTGCAGCCATGCATTTAAAATATAAAACAGCTTTTGACGTTTTTCATGAGCTCTTAAAATGTTATTGCCAGCAATCACATTATATTTAGTCCTTCATACAAACAATTCTCATAATTTTTCTTATACAAAGATCATATTGACCATCACCAAGTTGTCAACCAAAATTCAAATACTACTGGTAGTTCAGATCCACTGCCTACACTTCATGAAAATCATCAGCGTAACCACAGACCACATTATTCTACATTAACATGTAGCATAATTTCATGTTAGTCATTTCCCAGGATCATGTACAGTATACCATCACAAAAAAGTACAATACATTATGGAAGAGAGCACAAATAGTCCCTAATACATCATCAACCTGTAATCATCACATAAAACGCAGAAATACAGATTAGTTCAGAAAATCTCATCTTAATATAAGCGTCACACATTCTCGATAAGCTTCACATAAATCGATAAATACACCCTATATAGAAGAATGCTCTAATGTATTCTGCATACCTCATTCATGGTAACATGTCATGTATTTTGAGCAAATAAATATATTTTACATCACAACTGATCTTTCAAACATAGTATTTAACCTTTAGTTTCCATAATTTTTTTATTATTTTCGTTTAACAAATACCATTCCCCACTGAACCTTTCTCTCACAATGATATCATAACAGTAACACAATGATGAAGCTGACAAAGCTTGTAAAAATCTAACATTTCCATTTTCGTAGACGTTTTGTTTTGCTGACACCAGCTGACTATAAACACATAAAACAGTCATACTTCCCCTTATGTAAAAATCGGAATTTACTTTTCATAATGCATGAAAGAAACCCAAAATGGTAGTAATTTAAATCTATTTATCCACAACTAATACAACATAGCGTACCATAGTTTAAGTAATCCAATAAAGAAATTATTTTATTATTTCCACCTTTAGTTCACATAAATATGTTAGCACTTCAGATACAGCGAAAATTTTCAACAATATAATTAATAATGTTTCACATGTAAGAGGTTTCCCAACAGAAACAGCAATAAATGTTATTTATAAATGTTATACGTTCCAGTCCTCAAATGGTTTGTCGTTTCCGTTTAATTAGTTGGTAATGTGAGATCATAAGAAGGCTACATAACTACATTATTGTCTCTTACGATACTAGAAGGAAGACAGATTGGCAGTAGGAATAATTCTACGAAGATGAAATGATGGGTAGGAGAAAAAAATGCGGTATAAAAAGTTGAAATTATTGAAGTAATACTGCTAGAACATTTGGGCCCTGGACCTGTTACATACATATCATGAATAAGGTTTGTGATCCTCTGGGAATATTACTGCTACAATTCCTCAACGTTCGTCTCTTGGCCTGCATCTAATTCAGATTTTGTTGCGGTTTCAATCAGAAGCCCCAGTTTCACCATCACTGTGTTCACTGCAAGCACAACACACAGTCAAGAAAAATGTCTAAACAGTCTTTGAGCCGAGTTTTTTTGTTAAAGGGTACGAAAGCATGTACTAGCAACACTGACCTATCCAGATTCAAGCTTGCAACTTTGTTGACCCATAACTGAAGCTAAAATTTTCATGGGAATCTTTCACAGATAGAATTTTATTATTGAAATTATTGAGTAACGTGAAATTACAGTTATGTATATCATACACACTTTTTCAATAATTAGTTCTGCTATGACTTCACATCTGTTTTCGATTACTGTTTTCCTAAAACTTCTATAAGCGGATAATGCAGCTTCTCTACTTTGTGAAAATGTAAGTCAGTGTTTGGTAGGGCTGTGTTAATACAAGATTCTTGCAACTGATCACTACTGCTTTCTATAACTGAATGTTCTTCTTTAACAACTAGGCTGATTTTGCTGTTAGTAACATTTACTCTGCTATCCAGTAACTTGATTGCTTATTTGTTCATTGTTTACCTTCATGATAGATTCTAGGTCTCCTATTCTTGAAACTAAATTATCATCATAGAATTTTATTTCTGACCTCAGTAGGACGTTGCTACATTTCATTTGGTCACTATTAGATTTCATACTTATTTGCGTATCTCCCTGTTTTCCTAAGAGGACTTAGTTCAGCACACTGATCAGTTATTCTATCAGCTTACACACCTTTTGAAATGTAAAAAATTAGATGACACACCTCTATAACCCCTCCCCCCCCCCCTGCTTTATTTTCTAATTCCTTATTGTTGTTCATTTGAGCTATATCTAAAAACACAATACGCCACAAAATACCAAGATTAAGGGTTTTGGTGTACTTAGCTTCTCTCTTCCTCTGAATTCACTTGTTAAAATAATGTGATTATTCCTTTACCTTCACTTACTCATGGTGTTTGTATGAGTAGTTGTTATTCTCTGAACAAAGTGCCCACCATAGCCTTTTCCTCTGCAATCTTTCTTGTTGACTTAACATGTGGATTTTTGGTAGTACACTTATGAAAAAAATTACATTAACTATTGAGCAAAAAATGTCTATAAATCCTGGCTTCAGCACCCACCTGAAAAGATTTTCCTTAATTCTCAACATCTCAGATATTTATTTTTAATGGCATTTATTATATGTAAGCATCTTTGTACGCAATGATTGTAGACAAAGTTCAAGAGAGAAATCTTGACAAAAACTGTTAATTATTCACTTAATTTGCCAATAACATCAGTGATAGTCTTAATACAATTAATTTGGCCCTAGGTTGTTGAAATGATAAAGCAGAAGGTCAATGATATGTTTTTAGATTATGATGTTTTATTTTCACTTAAAATTCATCAATATACAGTCAAAAACACTGTTTAAAATCAAAAGACAAATATAAATGAATGCACATAAAAGTTATGAACAGATTCACTGCCCTTCTCACCACAACAAGTAAAAAGATCTTCACATCATGTTCACTCTCACTGATGCATAACGAGGCTAATGCAACTTGCACCCAGCAAGAATAGTATATATCTCGACGATAGTTCTGGACTTTCCAGAAAGATCTACAGTTCAAATTACTATCTACAGAACTTTCGCTTTTCAATTTTATAATATTTCCAGTTTAAAGCTTATGTTAGCCAAATGTAAGTTCTTTTAAAGATTACTAGGTAAAAACAGTATTGTATTAATGGAGTAAATATTACCAGAGCTATTCCCGTTATGTTTAGTTGATACCTTATCATGTATTGATTGTATATTAGTATTAATCTAAATATATACAGTTGTCTTGAATGACTTCATATGACTTTCCAAAATATGAATGAGTGTTAATATTGTCTTTTAAATGCTGTTAGTAACATTTATTGGAAAACTAATTTTTATGGTACAGTGTTGTACAATAAGGAGCTATAGTATATAAATGGAAAAATACGTAAGTGGCAAAGATTTGCCTGAGTACTAGAAAACGTCATAAACAGAATAGAGGACATTCTCGGTTAACATTAACACCACTTTTGACGAACATCCTCCCACTCTCCTATATAATACAGTGCAACTATTGCCGCTGATGTCTGAAAAACCACCGGAGGATGTGAAACAACCACTTTAACAGTAATTTCGGAATGCTGTTTGATATGCTGATTCCGATGTTTCACTTCCCAAAACGGAACAATTCAGATTCTCATGCCGTTTGACAGTGACTAGAGAAACAGAAAGTCAAAGGTGATGGTCATATTGCTACAAAAGTTCATCGCGAGTACCTTCAGCAGCAGTTCTTTTCAAAACTCTTGAAGGTACTCTGTTATTTAGTCAACATGTATTAAAAAAACTTTGGTATAAGCATATAATTTGGATCGTGAAGCGTGATCCATGTTTTATAATCTATAAAAAGCCAGCAAAGCTTCCGTTTGCGTCCTTCCCTGTCCGACAGGCTATTTATGTAATTGGCGAACACGAAACTTCTGTGGGGCATTTCTGGTATCACCTTTATCTATGATGAACTGTCGCTGTCCATAACAACATACTGGTCTCTACCACTTAAAAAATCTTCGAGACAGTTGCATATTTAAATATGTATTAGGTATTCTAGGAACAATACATAGCGTCAATAAAACCTTCTCGGTTCACAAGTCGTATCACTTCATAAGCAGAACACCGGGGCGGTCGTGGCAGTCGGTGATCTTGACTACTAATTCTGACAGAGACAGCTATCGAAAGGTAGATTGTTTTATTCGAAGTGATGGGCTTGCAAGCCAAGAAGATTTTGTTAAAGAATGCACCACAAAAGACTTTAACGACAAATATATAGTGTGGTGCAGTGTCGAATGTTTTCCGGAAATCTAGTAATGTAAAATTAGTATGTTGGACTCTTCTGTGGCTTGCACGATATTAATTGGCCTTCTAAATATTTGCCGTTGTATAGGTTTCTTTTTAGAAAACTCTATGAATATGATCTTAGAATATGCAACATTAGATCTGGGTGAAGGATGTTGGTCCACAATTTTGTGCATCTGCTCTTTTGTTCATCTGATACAAAGTGAATCAACAAACCAACGAAAAAATTTCGGAGTTCGTTCAGGGATATTTTCTGAGTGGTTCGGTTTAAGGGACCTACGGTATTAGTAAAGAGTAATAATGTAATTACGAGTTATTAGGTTTGTTACGCCAGTTATCATTGTTTTTGTGAAAATATCTTCACAAGTGTCAAAAAGATGAAACATGCAAAAAGCAAAACGTACAACTTTAAGTACTGAGTAATACAACAACCGTCAGATCATTGTGTCGCTCTTCCATTGTATTCAGTTAACCATACACAACGAGATCAGTAACCCTATCAAAATAGCTAGCTATCACAAAAATGTACAACCAACACTGCCAGTAAAATAAACTCTGGACAGAGCCGGCCGGTACTGGACGTAACATCAGCTTGAGTGAAAAGAGTGAAGTGGACATTACTATTGCCAGCAGCAAAATACCGAAAGTGAACGGAATGAGTTTGTTTTCAAAGAAGGCGCAGGTCCCGAAATGCTGATATTTGCGCTCTTGTCTAGTTATTTTCAGTGCAGTGCAGGCACAAAGATAAATGAAAGTGAGAAACCAAACGAAGTGCAATCACTCTCTAACAAGCCACCGGAGATCAAGAATTTCTTATGCCTCAGTACTCCAAAAATATCTCTAAGCAACCTCAAGAATTTGTCGTTGCCTTTCGGGAACCACTTTGTACAGGGCGTGGCAAATAAAGGTGACCCTCAGAACAGAGTTCTAGAGTAGTAAGAAACACAGCAGAGAAAAGGAAATACAGCACTAACCTGACTATAGCGGGTACTGAATCAGACCACCATTCATCGCTGGCACTTTCTGGTCCTGGTCAGCTATTTGCTGAAGGCGGATCGAATCAGGATTGCTGGAACTACAGCAGTCTCATCCGAAATTCTTGAAGACAGTGAGGGTTGTTGTGATACACCCTAGACTTGTGATACACACAAAGTCGCACACTGATAGATCTGTGGCCCTGGGTCGACAGCTAGGGCCGTGGCAAGACCTTCCTCTGCTAATAGCTGCCGGCCGGTGTGGCCGTGTGGTTCTAGGCGCTTCAGTCTGGAACCGCGTTACCGCTACGGTCGCAGATTCGAATCCTGCCTCGGACATGGGTGTGTGTGATGTCCTTAGGTTAGTTAGGTTTACGTAGTTCTAAGTTCTACGGGAATGATGACCACAGATGTTAAGTCCCATAGTGCTCAGAGCCATTTGAACCATTTTGCTAATAACTCTGTCAGGCATCAAGATTGTGTAAACGTGCTCCATGGTTGGGCCAGCTGTACGGGCAGTTGCTCCAGCCTGTTGGAAGTAACTGTAGGTCTTTTCCTCCTCCGTTAATGCTGCCACAAATTCACGTCCAATCGTATCGACTCGTCCGGGCCACTTTCATTTGTCCCACTCTGAATAAATGAATGCATAAAGTGAGTGTTCCTTCCACCTCCTCTGTTTTCATACGGTTTGCTCAATTTCCTTTGCTTTTCCTCCGATGTTTGTGATCTGCGTTTTCCAAAATTTAGCATCTTTTCATAAGTGAAAATGTTTTTATCACAATCTCAGCAAACTCAATTACGACAGTACAAAATCGAGTAACAGCACGCATTCGCAAGGTTAAAACGCGTCGGAAGGTAGAATAAAACACTAATATTTGTGTTTGATAACGATATTTATTGCAATTTCACACGGTATTTCGCAAGAGTGCGCGTTAGAAATGTGTGTGGGCGTCGTTGACTGTCGGATACACGAAGTACTCAGGTGAAGTGCTTGTTTAAGGCACCTAACTGTAAGTTTTGTTTCCAGTGCAGACAGTAAGTTACGTACAACTGAGACCGTGTGGATACCCTCTGACTGTGGTGCCTACGATGTGCCGACAGCAAGCTGCTGACGATGCCTGGCCTCACGGACCAGCTCTACCGGGTGCACGCCATCGGAGACGCCGACCCGGACCCCGCGTGGGTGTCGTGGCCAAATTACGGAAAAATCGTCTCCATAAACCTCGACATGATGTTATTTAATGACTACTCGCTCGGAGACATCGTCATAGTGGACCTGAAGAACCTGACTGCTGGACGCGCCCTCCAGACCGATATCAGTATCATACGCGCTATTGAATTTGGCTACAAGGTAGGTTCTCTCAAAATGTTGTTCCACACACAATGTACTCACGCCTCAAATATTACATTCCTTGAAACATATACTACTCAAGTAAAACTTTGTCTGTACGTGTAATTTGCTCTTAAGAAGGCTAGAAAAGCAGCGTTACCCCACACAATTCTGTATCAGTTGCTAGTATTTCCTCGTATCAAAATTACATCTGTGGACATACGCTGGAATTTGAGACAGGAATTTATCTCAGATTTCCTTCTCTGGTGAGCACATAAATGAGAATTACAGAATAATCATGTAGATGTAGATATAGATAACATTGAATAAAACATTCGTGGTTTCCTTGCGGCAGCAGACCTGAGTAAAATTTTAAGCTTTTGACGATTATAGTAATTGGCTAACTTTATATTTGAACAACTTGTAAAGTGCAAATGTTATTGTGAGTCGGCTACATACCAGGGTAACAACCTCACAATGATCTTCAATACACTATATCATCAAGATGACAGCGGTGGGAATTAAAAAAAAGAAAGCTAATGGAAATGACCAAGTTGTTTTAATAGGATATTCGAAAACAATTCAATCGCCAAAAATTACCAAACTCGAAATTAATTCACATGTTTCAGCAACCATTATGTCGCCATGCTCAAAAGTCTAAGTTATATTCTAAAATATGTAAGGGTATTGACACAACTGCAAATTTCCATGTGAGAAATGCAATAGCTTAACCTAACTTTGCTTAAATTGGCGTTATCTGATTATTTATCAGATATATGCGGACATATTGACTATAGTGATGTAACTTGGCATTTCTGATCTAATTCATCGGTCAACCAGTAATTGTGAATGTTCAGTGTTCGATCTCTGTACCATACTTAGTGTAATGCAGTATGTACTGTCAATCAACTATTTCTGCATTTGAATTGTTCTATAAGACAGAAAGTTTACAGCACTGCACTGTTCCACCGTCTAGAAACATGTAACTATCACCAGAATAGCGAAAAAGGGTGTCATGTAAAAAAAAAATAGCACTACGACAGTATTTCCATATCAAAAAGTAGGAGACGTGCACCTAGAGTTCCATACAGACTTAATTATGTAGACAGATAGTTTATCCATCAGGGCACGCAGCTTTACTCTTTGGTTAAATGATGATGGCGTCCTCTTGCGTAAAATGTTCCGGACGTAAAATAGTTCCCCATTCGGATCTCCGGGCGGAGACTACTCAAGAGGACGTTGTTATCAGGAGAAAGAAAATTGGCGTTCTACGAATCGGAGCGTGGAATTTCAGACCTCTTAATAGGGTAGGTAGTTTAGAAAATTTAAAAAGGTGAATGGATAGGTTAAAGTTATATATAGTGGGAATTAGTGAAGTTCGGTGGCAGGACGAACAAGACTTTTGGTCAGATGAATACAGGATTATAAATACAAAATCAAATAGGAGTAATGCAGGAGTAGGTTTAATAATGAATAAAAAAATAGGAGTGCGGGTAATCTACAACAAACAGCATACTGAACGCATTATTGTGGCCAAGATAGATACGAAGCCCACACCTACTACAGTAGTACAAGTTTATATGCAAACTACCTCTGCAGATGACGAAGAAATTGAAGAAATATATGATGAAATAAAAGAAATTATTCATATAGTGAAGGGAGACGAAAATTTAATAGTCATGGGTGACTGGAATTCGATAGTAGGAAAAGGGAGAGAAGGAAACATAGTAGGTGAATATGGATTGGGGGAAAGAAATGAAAGAGGAAGCAGTCTGGTAGAATTTTGCACAGAGAGTAACTTAATCATACCGAACACTTGGTTCAAGAATCATAAATGAAGGTTGTATGCATGGGAGAATCCTGGAAATAGTAAAAGGTATCAGATAGATTATATAATGGTAAGACAGAGATTTAGGAACCAGGTATTAAATTGTAAGACATTTCCAGGGGCAGATGTGGAGTCTGACCACAATCTATTGGTTATGAGCTGTAGATTAAAACTTAAGAAACTGCAAAAAGGTGGGAATTTAAGGAAATGGGGCCAGGACAAACTGTTTAAACCAGAGGTTGTACAGAGTTTCAGGGAGAGCATAAGGGAATAATTGACAGAAATGAGGGGGGGGGGGGGGTGGAATACAGTAGAAGAAGAATGGGTAGCTCTGAGGGATGAATTAGTGAAGGCAGCAGAGGATCAAGTAGGTAAAAACACGAGGGATAGTAGAAATCCTTGGGTAACAGAAGAAATATTGAATTTAATTGATGAAAGGAGAAAATATAAAAAGGCAGTAAATGAAGGAGGCAAAAAGGAAAACAAACGTCTCAAAAATGAGATCGACAGGAAGTGCAAAATGGCTAAGCAGGGATGGCTAGAGGACAAATGTAAGGCTGTTCAGGCTTATCTCACTAGGGGTAAGATAGATACTGCCTACAGGAAAATTAAAGAGACCTTTGGAGAAAAGAGAACCTCTTGTATGAATATTCAAGAGCTCAGATGAAAACCCAGTTCTAAGCAAAGAAGGGAATGTAGAAAGATGGAAAGAGTATATAGAGGCACTATACAAAGCGACGTGTTTGAGGACAATATTCTGGAAATCGAAGAGAATGTTGATGAAGACGAAATGGGAGATACAATACTCCGTGAAGAGTTTGACAGAGCACTGAAAGACCTGAGTCGAAACAAGACCCCGGGAGTAGACATTATTCCACGGGAGTAGACTACTGACGGCCTTCGGAGAGCCAGTCCTGACAAAATTCTACCATCTGGTGAGCAAAATGTATGAGACAGGCGAAATACCTTCAGACTTCAAGAAGAATATAATAATTCCGATCCCAAAGAGAGCACTTGTTGACAGATGTGAAAATTACCGAACAGTCAGTTTAATAAGCAACAGTTGCAAAATACTAACGCTAATTCTTTACAGACGAATGGAAAAACTAGTAGAAGCCAACCTTGGGGAAGATCTGTTTGGATTTCGTAGAAATATTGGAACACGTGAGGCTATACTGACCCTACGACTTATCTTAGAAGAAAAATTAAGGAAAGGCAAGCATACGTTTCTAGCATTTCTAGACTTAGAGAAAGCTTTTGACAATGTTGACTGGAATACTCTCATTCAAATTCTAAAAGTAGCAGGGCTAAAATACAGGGAGCGAAAGGCTATTTACAATTTGTACAGAAACCAGATGGCAGTTATAAGAGCCGAGGAACATGAAAGGGAAGCAGCGGTTGGGAAGGGAGTGAGACAGGGTTGTAGCCTCTCCTCGATGTTATTCAATCTGTATACTGAGCAAGCAGTAAAGGAAACAAAAGAAAAATTCGGAGTAGCTATTAAAATCCATGGAGAAGAAATAAAAACTTTGAGGTTCGACGATGACATTGGAATTCTGTCAGAGACAGCAAAGGACTTGGAAGAGCAGTTGAACGGAATGGACGTTGTCTTGAAAGGAGGATATAAGGTGAACATCAACAAAATCAAAACGAGGATAATGGAATGTACGTGAATTAAGTCGGGTTACGCTGCGGGAATTAGATTAGGAAATGAGACACTTAAAGTAGTAAAGGAAGTTTGCTATTTGGGTAACAAAATAACTGATGATGGTCGAAGTAGAGAGGATATAAAATATAACGGGCAACGGCAAGGAATGCGTTTGTGAAGAAGAGAAATTTGTTAGCATCTAGTATAGATGTAAGCGTCAGTAAGGTATTTCTGAAAGTATTTCTATGGTGTGTAGCCATGTATGGAAGTGAAACATGGACGATAAATAGTTTGGACAAGAAGAGAATAGAAGCGTTCGAAATGTGGTGCTACAGAAGAATGTTGAAGATTAGATGGGTAGAACACATAACCAATGAGGAGGTATTGAACAGAATTGGGGAGAAGAGGAGTTTGTGGCGCAACTTGACAAGATGAAGGGACCGTTTGGTAGGACATGTTCTGAGGCGTCAAGGGATCACCAAATTAGCATTGGAGGGCAGCGTGGAGGGTAAAAATTGTAGATGGGGACCAAGAGATGAATACACTAAGCAGATTCAGAAGTACGTAGATTGCAGTAAGTACTGGGAGATGAAGAAGCTTGCACAGGATAGAGTAGCTTGGAGAGCTGCATCAAACCAGTCTCAGGACTGAAGACCACAACAACAACAGAATCGAGATTATCGACAATTTTTGCCTGTTATCCATATCGATACAGACGAGATAAACGTCTACCTATTTCCGACAAAAGGGGTTTTAACAAAAGGACAGACACAGTCGGACAACAAATGACAAAAATACATTTTTTCGTGTGATATAATTACAAATTAACAATTTGCGGGTTTATTTCTTTACTCCTACTCCCAAACCTTAGTTATTGCAAAATTTCAAGTTCAACAGGAAATAAATTCTTGGTTATGATGAGTGCATTTGCGAGTATAAAACATGTAACATAAATGGTCGTATCTTTTGAATGCATTAACTCAGAACTTTACATTACACCGCCAATGGTCTATAGATCTCAGTATGCGAAATAAATCTCAATGTGACATGTCAATCTGTTCCTGATAAAAAAAAACTAGGCTCTTAACAGACGGAAGGATAGACATAACAGCTGACAAATTTTTTTTTCCGTATGTTAGAATTATAAATTAACAACTTTGGGAATTTTTCCTTTATTTGTACTGTGGAACCTTGCTTCTTACCAAATTTCTACCCCACAGAGAAGTACACCATAGGTTTTAATGCGTGAGTTTGTATCAAAACATATGACATATATGGCATATCTTTGATCGCAGTAACTTAGGTAATACCGTGATATGTACAAATTTCAACTTGACACATCTACCCATTCCTGAGGGAACAGGTTTTTAACAGACATACAAATGAGAAAGTGATCCTATAAGGGATCTGTTTTAACTGATTTAGTTAGGAACCCTAAAAATATGTGAGCTTCATCCCAACTTTACAAATTAATGCTGTTCGTCTCTCTCTCTCTCTCTCTCTCTCTCTCTCTCTCCCGCTGTCAAATATATATATATATATATATATATATAAACTGACGCCTAAGACACAACTGTGAGCTCTCACATTAATTGTTCCATGCTATTTTACAAAACACATAACATAAAAATAACATCATAAGCAAGTAGCTGGCACTCCACTTTTAGACCTAAATGAGACAGTGTACTGGAATAAACTTGACAAAATCTGTAACTTTAAAAAACATATGCTAGCTAAAATACTATGTAAATTTCACTAGCAGAGAAACAAATAGGCATTATGAATTTCTGCCAGCTACTGGTCTGAATTACTGCCAGCTGCTGGAAGAAAGCAATTAATGTGATCCTAGGCCTATATGAGTAAAAATAAACCTGACCAACCGTGATAGCAGGGAGGGGGGAGCGGAGAAGGTAATAACAAAGTGGCTCAAATGGCTCTGAGCACTATGGGACTTAACATCTATGGTCATCAGTCCCCTAGAACTTAGAAGCACTGAAACCTAACTAACCTAAGGACATCACACAACACCGAGCCATCACGAGGCAGAGAAAATCCCTGACCCTGCCGGGAATCGAAACCGAGAACCCGGGCGTGGGAAGCGAGAAAGCTACCGCAAGACCACGAGATGCGGGCAGGTAATAACATACACACAGTACATGTCAAGTATTTAAATGCTGCTTTCAAATTTCAAATGACCATCAGGCATTCTAATATTGCTTATTGTTATGTTGGTCTAGGCACATTGAAGATTATGTACAAAAACAAACTTTTGAGGAAAGCAGTAACATTTATCGATTGTCAAGGCTCTTTAAAACGACATCTTCATAGTCAGCCACTAGATACTATGCAAAGTTAATCATACTACACCGAATGCTAATTTTAGTGTATTGGAATATCAGCTACAAATTTGATATAAAAATAGTGGTGTATGGGGTACTCTGTTACAGTTTAGCTGTAACAGGACCAATATTTTACATGTTTGCTGAAACTCATGGATATATAGGGCTGTTTGTTATAATTCTGCTGTAACATTATGACATATGGGGCAGTACTTTTATTAAGTTTCTTTTGTTACTTGTCTTTGAGAAAATGAGTAGTTGACCCCCAGTAGCTAACGCCACTAGCAGCTGGCGCCCCAAGTTTGTATCACCTCATTTGCTGATACCCCCAGTAACTGTCACGACTGACACCTACTACAACTACACACTGTCAGTTACTGGCATTAGAATACTGATTTGCAGTCCACTAGCTAACACTAACTACACATACACACTGTCCCCCACTGGTGTCGCAATACAATTTTATCATCATTGCTGTCCTAACCTGTAAGCCGATCATAATTGCCTCACGTGTAAACTGACTGTCAATGCCCCACCCTACAAACTGATAATTATAGCCCCCTCTCGTAGATTGACAATTGACAGGGTAATTAGCTACAATGTTGTTATGACGTGGCGAGGTACGGGGTGATATGTTGCATTTTTGTTATAACATGCTTCTATGTTTTACACTTTTGCTGAAACATGTTGACATATTGACAAATTTTTTACAGTTTTCTTGTAAAATGCTGTGAAGTAACATTGTGATGCATGAGGCACTTTGTTACAATTTTGCTGTAACATGGGGCTATTTCCTACACTTTTGCTGTAACATAGTGAATTTTGTTACATTTCTGTGATAACAAGGGGTAATTTGTTACAATTTTGAGATAACATAGTGACGTTAGGGGCAAGTGGCATGAAGTTCAGCAGCAGAAAATGACAAAGGTTTTGTACTCATAGATAAAGTCAGTATTCTAGAAAGTAGACACTATAATGTTTAGCTGAGTCTGATATCGGTTGGAGCTGACTTTTTGTCAGTGTAACTACGGTGTCTCAGAGCAGTAGCACAATTTATTAACAAGGCGATTCAGTCACCAACTATTGACGCTGCAACTGAAGTTGAAGTCTCTAATGGTACTTCAATTAAGTATCCATTACGGTACCTCACCTCTACCTGTCGATACCAGCAATATTCTACTGTGTTTCTGTAAAATAGTTGACATATTTCAGTGACAACATTCAGATTTGATTTCAATAATGTAGAGGTACTTCAGTACATCGATATGTATATATTGCAATGATATTATTCTTATGTGTATTCTTTCTTTTGTCACTATGGTCTTTGACGTACTTGTAACTCTCATTTTTGGGCGTATAAGCGGTTATTAAAGAGACAAGCTTTGTTAGTCATGTTAAAAAGACGCAAATTGTAGTCAGTTTATGAAATGTGAACTTTAATAGTGAGGAAGATATTTTCTAGTATGTTTTATATTGTGAAGTGATATTTTCGAACGAGTTACTTGATATTACAACAAAAGTAATAAAAAAGAAGTGTAACTTAAATTCGGAGGGCTGATTACTTTTTCTACATCACCATTGTCGTAACTTGCTAAAGTTTAATCTTCAAGAATGGTTTAAGAAACACATCTATAAAACTTTTGAATATCGCAGAATAACACCTACGCCTCTTTACATCCGAGATTGGAATCATCACTACCTAGATTTTGGACGATTGAGCCATGAGTTCACAACGAGACCAGCGTGGGAAACACGAAAACATGAGTGCTAGTTTATCCATTATTTAAAGAAATGACTTTATTAACTGTGATCCAATGACACCTACCACATAATATAAGTTTGTTGTTGCCCGAAAGTGCAATATTTAGCAGCGAGAGCAACACTACAATCATAATTAATTTTTGACCTTTGTTGTTGTAGGATTGCTAGATGTCTTACTTAAAGAAATGAACTACCACTACAGAAAAACTATGATCTTAATCTGTGGATCTGGATCCATTCTAGGCTGCAGATTGAACCAAGGTTGGGTAAAATGACAGTAATGTGAAACATCTTTTCTGCTCCGATGCACTAGGAATCAGGGCTTCCAACAGCTCCACCTTCCCCGAATTTTTTGTTACTGGTATTGTTACTGGTATTAACAAAGGCATTTGTTAGAGATAAACATTCTGATCATATTGCCATGTTAAATACATTTTAAGCATGGGAAGATGAACGTATGAATGGTGCACTATCACAAGCTGCTTTTTGTAAGTTTAAGATAGCGTCAGTACAAACGTCACAGGAATAGCATTGTT
The DNA here is from genome assembly GCF_023897955.1 of Schistocerca gregaria. Taxonomy (NCBI): domain Eukaryota; kingdom Metazoa; phylum Arthropoda; class Insecta; order Orthoptera; family Acrididae; genus Schistocerca; species Schistocerca gregaria. The sequence continues at coordinate 39,872,370 of NC_064924.1, forward strand.
TAGTTTAGTAATTCCAGTCAACAAGTGCACCAGTGTGACTATGTGTGTCCTGTAATGTTAAAGAACAAATTTTTATATATTCAATTTTGATAAATTTAAGACTGAATTAAGCTCGTTGACTAACCGCTAAGCTGTATCAGTAGTGCTAAGAAGCTGTTTTTGTTTTGGTAAGTAATACAGACAACTTGTATGTAGAAATATTTAATTTTTAGGGTCCATTGTGCTTTCAAAATAAGGTACGGATATCGAACATTGGTCATCATTAGCTGTTGCCTAAGCTCTACGTTTTGCCAGTAGTACAAACATTCGAGCCGTGTGAATTTTATCTTAATGTTACAGAACAATTACGTTATGAACTAGCGCTACGCATACGAGATTTCGATCATCCACCTCCGTTTTATTCCACCTCTTCCCATGTTTCTGACTCGTACCACCCTCGTGTTTAGTTTGCATCCTGAATTCCGAGCATTATGATCGTATAATTGTGTGTCACGGTAATATAAAGTTTAAGTGTTACAGGTGCTTCACAGCTTTATGCTTAAATATTTAACCGGCATACTGTGTCGAGCAGAACACTACTAACGCTTTATTCGAACGCTACATGATATTTTTTCCTACTCGTCTGAATGAACTTACATTTTTCTACATTTAGAGCATGCTGCCACACGGCACACCAACTAGAAAATCTACCTAAGTCAACTTGTGTCTTCCAACAGTTACTTAAAGACGACACCGTGCCGTACATCAGAACGTTACCAGCAAACAGCAAGAAATTGCTGTCTATCAGGTCATTTATGTATATAAAGAATAAGTGGGTTACCATCAGACTTCCCTGGGGCACTCCTGACGATACCCTCGTCTCTAATAAAAACTCGTCATCGAGGACAACATACGGGGTACAGTCACTGGAGAAGTCTTAAAGCCAGTCACTATCTGTGAGCCTGATTCACATGCTGGGAACTTCGTTTACAGCATGCAGTGGAGCACCCTGTTAAACGCTTTCCGGAAATCCGGGAATATGAAATCTATCTGTGGTCCTCCATTCCTGATTATCAGGATACCACGTGAGAAAAGGGCAAGTTAAGTTTTGCACGAACGATGCTTTCCAAGTCCATAGTGAGTTGTGAGCAAAAGCTTGTTTCCCTTTAGGAACTTACTACATCTGAACTCAGAATATGTTCAAGAGCTGTGCAACAAACACATGTTAAGGGTACAGGTCTGTAATTGTGTAGGTCCGTTCCTTTACCCTTTTTGTATACTGGAGTCACCTACAATTTTTCCCATTTGCTTGGGACTGTGCAAAGAGTGAGAGATACGTGATAAATGGAAACTAAGTAAAGAATCAGTGCTGCGACTTACTTCCTTTAAAACCGAACTAGGATTCCTTATGGATGGTGACTTGTTTGTTTCCGACTCTTTGGTTCCAATGGCTCTAAGCACCTCACATCTGACGTCATCACTCCCCTAGACTTAGGACTATTTAAACTTAACTAACCTATGGACATCACACACAACACACAACCTGCGACAGTAGCAGCAGCGCGGTTCCAGACTGTAGTGCCTAGAGCCACTCGGCCACAGTGGCTGGCTGCAACTCTTTCTTTTGTTTATCAACACCAGGGACGCTTATTACCATTATTATGTCATACATATGGCAGCCTGTAAGACAGTCAAACAGCGGTATGTTTGTATGATCCCCCATATGAGTGGTTTCTTAAACGTGTAATTTAAAACTTCAAATTTCCTTTAGCTGTCTTCTGTTGTCACGAATTCCTACTGAAATGTGCTTGTCGTCACGAGCGAGTTGTTCTTTGAACCGAGAGCGCAACAGTCGCCTCAGAATTCTCCGGCGTTTATTGTTAGATCACGGTAGGCATCTCCCAACCTTAACCACTTACTGGCACATAGTTCTCCAGAGCACGATTTACAATCAGGTTAAACTTTGCCCATTTTGGAAGTAATTTGTATCCACTGTCTAAGTGGGATGCTAATAATTGCTTATCTACTCTTTGTAACATAAATCGCTCCTAGCGTTCTTATTAGATAATAAACTTTAGTAACCATCGTTATGAAGATGACATCAGATTCACTTATTCCTGTCTCTGTAATAATACTATCGATAAGGGCAGGCCTCTTTGTAGCTATAAGGTCTAAAATATTTCCATTGCATATGGACTGCACAACTAGTTGCTCAAGACAGTTTCCGGATAATTCGTTCAAATGTACTTCACAAAACTGTCCCTCTGTACCTTCTGCAATGAATCGATAGACATCAGAGTCTACACATAGCATTTCAAAGTCGCTTCCTACTAATGTACATGATCTGGATATTCACGCTCTATTGAGCGCGGACTTCTTTTGAGTGCCTCTGAAACTGATACGACAGAATCGGATGGCCAGTAAAAACATCCGATAATTAACGTAAGTTCACCTAGGCGTGATACTCGCTTCCAGATAACTTCAGAGCCAATATCGACCTTGCTTAACTTCTCTTTCTGATAGCTGCAATTAACACTCCCCCACCTATGGTGTCTAATATGTCTTTTTGATATACATTCCATGCTCCGCTAAATATTTCGGAGTTTACTACATGTGATTTCAGTCAGCTCTCTGTTCTGAGATCAAGTTGATAGTGGCAACTTCGATGGTGGGCTGTCAATTTTGGAATTTTTTACGAATACTTGGGCTATGTACTGTTAAAATTGTGACCGTCGAAGGGTCTTTACACTGTACGAGGCCTTATTTACCTCTCTGGACATTGACTGGCGGGTGTTCGTTAGAGAATTTCAAACTACTGCCGAGCCTAAAAAGAAAACTATGGTCACAATAGTGCACCTATGCTCTATCGAGCGGTGTCCTGCAGTACTCCACCCTCTAACGCAGGTCTAAATATCTACTCACAAGACAGTCACAAAATTGGTGGAACCTTCGGTTGAGACCTTTCACTTGACTCAAACCACAGGACCCTGATGAACTGTGGGAACAATGAGCTCTGCTTGCACCCGACAGACGAGTCCAGCATTCTCCACCACTTTCGCCAGCCACCTGTAGGAACTGAAGATGGCGTCATGGCCCAAGCGACAGGCGCCATTGATGACGACGTGAGCCACAACCTGCAGCCTTGATGGCCGCAGGGAGTGCCTCCTCCAAATCTCATTGTCAGACGAGGCTCTCAGGCAGACATACCGAGCATACATTGGACTTCTTTCGAGCCCTCGACGCTAATTCCCTAAGGGGCTCCATAAGGCACCAAACACTGGCGCATTCTTTAGCTAGTAAAACGCTCCTCCTGTGTGCATGCTTGGAACCTGTTAAAAGGTGAAATGACGAGGCCAGACGACCAGCCTCCACACTGACTCTCCATACTAAAATTATGCTCGCACATTAAGTTTGTCTTTGGCTATGTTGTGTATTTTAGATCCCATATTTTGGAGCATTTCATTTAAGAGTTATGTTTAGCTGTTTACATTAAACGAGTGCCTTGGCACTATAGGATGCAATTAGTAATACTGCTGCGGTCCACAAAAACTTGATTCTGTGCGTAACCTCCAGCACGCGTACTCCAAATTAAGTTAACATGTCTCATGGACAGCTTAAACACGAAAATTACATTGTGATACTTGACGTGGAAATTGTGTGTGTTGTTGTTATATTTATCCTCCCTAACATAGTTTGTCTTCAAGTTTATTTCGCACAGGATACATTAACTGCATTCATCCTGTACCTGGCAGTACATGTAATTGAGACTACCATTTGTTTGTGTGCTTGCCTGCTTTGTTTAGTATTGGTGCCAACAGTTTGTTTTCGTACGCTGCCGTGTGTAGGCCTAAAAAAGAATTTCAGCTACCTGCTTGGGACGTTATTTTTAGCCAAAGTCTTTAGTGGCAATTTAGATGTGGAGTTAGAATGGGAAGAACTTAATGTGAGAAAATTGTCGAATCAAAACAACTTTGAGCTATCTAAATTTCCAGTTGTCATTTTATTTGAGCAACCAGTTTCAGCGCTACATTACACCGTCTTCAGGCCCCCTGACCGACGTGTCGGAAGACTCCCACCTCTGGTCCAGTCACAGTAGGGGCCAGCATTCAGTCGTTGGTATCCGTAGATGGTGAACGTATCTTATAACTGAAAGTGACTACCAGAAGTAGTTCAAGAACAGAGTAGTGACTGTATTAGTAAATGTCAACATGGAAGGATAGATATGGTTATTGTACTTCTCAGTGGATACATACAGCTGAAGTTTTGACATATGGTTGCATATTATGAGTCGCATTCCACTTGGTACTGCGGCTTTTCGATAAACCTTTCATACATCCTCCACCTGGCTCAGTAATAATCAGTACTTTAAACCAAATTAAGAGGAGATATTATCAAAAACTAATTATCAGTCGAATAGATTTCGAAACAGAAGCTACTGGAAACTAAATCAAACTTAAATTTCCTAGGCAGGAAAATAGTTAAGACTTTAAATAAACTCAATGCATTTACATGTATAACGTGTTCCATGGTAAGAAAAACTGTCTTCTGTTTCAAACTACAAGGTGACTCAGAATTGGCGATGTATAGCTTTAATTTACATTTGTTATATAAATAGTTCTAAAAATATATAGCATTTTACTCACTGTAAAGTAACATACATGAAGAATTAACAACATATTCCAAATAAATTCCTATACAGAACTCGTATAACGCAAAATATTTACAAATGCTGCATAGTACACAACCTTATGTCCAATAACAACTAGAAACTGACAGGAACTGCTTATGGTCTTCTCATGTCCACTCATTCACATAATTCAGTCGATGCACCAAAGTACTTACCGCAGCACAATTGTGTGTTCCTGTACACACTATTGTCCAGGTACAACACTCTCCCATAATGTGCACAAGTGAACATCCCATGTCGCTTAGAATTTCTGACTGTTGGAGTGAAACCTTGAGAGGCCTTTCGGTTGAAATAGGTAACTGTCGCTAATGCTCATCTCAATAGTGCTGTTTGCATATGATCCGAAATAATAGGAGTTTCTATCATTTATTAAATCGAATTTGACATATAAAGACAGTGAACTATGTCTATTTTTCATAAGAAAAAAACATATGTAATGCTGAGTAGAAAGTCTGTGTTTCTGCTACAAAGGCAGTAATCGCTAAAATTACAGCAACTCGGCTGGAAACTTCGTCAAGGAGCTCACTCACAATAGGAATATCAAATGCAGCACTTACGATATACCGGGTGATCAAAGAGTCAGTATAAACTTGAAAACTGAATAAATCACTGAATAATGTAGATAGAGAGGTACAAATTGACACACATGCTTGGAATGACATGGGGTTTTAGTAGAACAGAAAAATACAAAAGTTCAAAAAATGACTGACAGATGACGATTCATCCGATCAGGATAGCAATAATTAGCATAACAAAGTAAGACAAAGCAAAGATGATGTTCTTTACAGGAAATGCCCAATAAGTCCACCATCATTCCTCAGCAATGGCTGTAGTCGAGGAATAATGTTGTGAACAGCACTGTAAAGCATGTCCGGAGTTATGGTGAGACATTGGCGTCGGATGTTGTCTTTCAGCATCCCTAGAGATATCGGTCGATCACGATACACTTACGACTTCAGGTAACCCCAAAGCCAATAATCGCACGGACTGACGTCTGGGAACCTGGGAGGCGGCTGAGCACACGACCATCACCAAACGACGCGCGCAAGAGATCCTTCACGCGTCTAGCAAAATGGGGTGGAGCGCCATCCTGCATAAAACCCTATGTCATTCCAAGCATGTGTGTCATTTACTTATCTATCTACATTATTCCGTGATTTATTCAGTTTTCAAATTTATACTGAATTTTTGTTCACCCAGTATAATGCAATATTTTCGTCTTTATTGCGTTTTAATTGCCTTTTTCAATTATGCACCGTTACATGTTTGTACTCCAGCCATTACTAGAACTAAATTAAAGTCACATGCCCACAGTACGGTTATACATATAAATTTGATGAGGCAAAGTGTATCAACAGTTTGTTAAGTGGCTGTGATGATGGTTTAAGAGGAAGCCAGTTAATGTATAGAATTTTAAATAAATAAAAAAGTAAAAAGCGAACAAGATAGAAAAAATAAACAACTGGTAACAGTGATTCTGGACTTTTCTAATGATTTCATGTCATTATGTACACTTACAGTACACATGTGAAGTGTATACTGAGATGCCCTAAAATGGCAAAACACATCAAGACCAACACTAGGGCCTGCCAGGTGTGACCACAGATATGGGAGTAGCCCCAAGACTTTTTGAGTAGTAAAACCCCGTATATTGCCCTCGAAGGCGAGAGTTTATCAGAGACAAGGATTTCGTCTGGAGTGCCCCAGGGAAGTGTGATACGACTGCTATTGTTCCCTATGCACATAAATGATTTGGCTGACTGAGTGGGCAGCAATGTGCTGGTGTTTGCTGATGATGCCGTGGTGTACGGTAGGGTGTTGAAATTGAGTGACTATAGGAAGATCTAAAACGACTTAGACAGAATTTCCAGTTGTTCTGATGAATGGCAGCTAGCCATAAATTTGGGAAACCCTAAGTTAATGGCGAATGAGTACGAATAAAACCTGTAATGTTCGGATAAAATGTTACAAGTGCCGTGCTTGACAGTGTCAAGTCGTTTAAATATATGGGCTTAACGTTGCTAAGCGATTTGAGGTGGGACATGCATGCGGGAACTGTGGCAGGTAAGCCTAATGGTCGACTTCGATTTACTGGGAGAATTTTAGGAAAGATTGGTTCATCTGTAAAGGAGACCGCATATAGGACGCTGGTGTGACTTATTCCTCAGTACAGCTCGAGTGTTTCGGATCCATACCAGGTCGGACTGAAGGAAAACATCGAAGCAATTCAGAGACAGACTGCTAGATTTGTTACCGGTAGGTTCGAACAACATGCAAGTGTTAACGGAGATGCTTCGGGAATACAAATGGGAATTCCTGGAGCGAAGGCGATAGTCTTTTCGAGAAACTCTATTGAAAAAGTATAGAGAATCGGCATTTGAAGCTGACTGCCGCCAACAAACATCGCACGTAAGTACCAAGAAGGTAAGAAACGATAAATTAGGTCTCATACGGAGGCAATTAGACAATCGTTTTTCCCTCTCTCTATTTGCGAGTGGAACAAGAAAAAATGTGACAAGTAGGGACACAGAGTGCCATCCGCTACACACGGTACGGTGGCTTGCGAAGTATCTATGCAGATGTAGATTAGCTATTTCGGCATAGATTATAGCTACACCTAGCCCCAAGCCTATTTCGCAATAGCACATACCACTTACACACTGACATTTATTCAACTATATGAACAAAAAACGTAAATTAGTTACAAATTACTAAGTGTGTACACTTTATTCAACATGTAAACGTCACTACAATTATTCTTATTTAGGTTATTACATCAATGGTGACGATGTTGGGCAGACGAATAGCGAAATTATGCATGACCGGCTGTAGTGTCGGAACATCGATGCTGTCTCTGACCCCTTGAATGGCTGTTTTCAGTAATGGTTTTGGTGTTATTGCTGTGCACGTTGTCTTTCATATAGTCCCACAAAAAGGAGGGCATGTGTTCAGATCCGGAGAATATGGCGGCCAATAGAAGCCCATGCCAGGGGCCTCTGGGTACCCCAGAACTAGGACGCCGTCTCCAAAGTGCTCCTCCAGAATATCAAACACTCTCCTATTTCTATGGGGTCGAGCTACGTCTTTCATGAACCACATCATATCAAAATCAGGGTCATTTTGAATAGTGGTGTGAAATCATGTTCCCAGAACTCCACGTACCACTTGATAGTCCCCCGTGCCATCAAGGAGCATCACTCGGCTTATTCCGTGACTGGGCATTGCACACCAGACAGTCACTGGTTGAGGGTGAAGAGACTACTCGATCGCGAAATGCAGATTCTCCGTCCCCCAAATGTGCCAAGTTTGCTTATTGACGAACCCATCCAAATGAAAGTGGACCTTGTCGCTAAACCAAAGCATACACGTTCATACTAATTCCCATCATGTCCCATGCCCAACCCTGCAGTTCGAACGTCCTAACACAAACTGTTCAGAAGTTATGGCGCTTTTATTTCACTAGTTCAATAATTGTCACCCTGGGTGTATCTTAATAATTGTCTATAATATCACAAAGACATAACTGTTCAGTGAAGAAATATTGCAAAACATCCAAAAGTTTTGCAACAATTGTAAAGTCTGTTGGTTTAAATAATTCAAACAGTTCATTGTGAATTGTCTTAAGATTTATACTTGCGTTACTGCAGTTTTTACTGTCTCGTATCCATTTATCCCTTGTATCTCAACATCTGTCAAATATGAGTAAACATGCAGCGTACTGCAGTGTTAAACAACATCGACGTAACTTGACTATCTGATTGTTGCCGCAGTTTGAAAGCACTGCATTTGATAAATGCTGACAAAGTAACTGATTTTGCAATGACAATTTTGAGCTCAGCTCTCTCCAAAAAGTTGCAGAAGAGGATAAGAAAAAATTCGTTACTCGCCTTTTCATTTTGTTATATATTTCTCTTACTCCTATAAATCAGTGAAAGTCATATAATAGGAGAAGGATATTTCTGTAAGTTCTGGCTCTGTTTCCATTTTCTAACTTAGTCAGTCGTTTCGTCTGTTCGTTCACTAGCAAATGGAAACTTATCCAGAACCTACAGAAATATCGTTGTATAATTCACTTTTCATGTCTAACTCAGTTAATTTTATTTAAATTACTTAGAAAAATTAATAAAAATGAATTTTTTTCGTACCATGTTCACCAGTTTTCAAAATAATTATTTTTTTTCTTGCAAAATGTTAAAGTAGGAAAATAAAATTTAATTTTTTTCTATAAAAGGTGAACATAAGAAAATAATAAGAAATTAAGGCGTATATTTGATACTGCTAGACTTCTTTCGGTCAGAAATGCCCTTTCTGCCATTGCTAGTCTGCTTTTAATGTCTTCTTAGCTTCGCCCATCACTAGTTATTTTACTGCCTAGGCAGCAGAATTCCTTAACTTCATCTACTTTGTGACCTTCAATCCTGACGTTAAGTTTCTCACTGTTCTCATTTCTTCTTATTACTTTCGTCTTCCTTCGATTTGCTCTCAGTCCATATTCTTTACTCATTAGATTGTTCATTCAATTCAGCAGATCATGTAATTCTTCTTCACTTTCACTTACTATAGCAACGTCATCAACGAATCGTATCATTGATGTCCTTCCACCTTGGATTTTAAATCCATCCCTGAACCCTTCTTTTATTTTCGTCATTGCTTCTTCGATGTACAGATTGAAGAGTAGGGGTGAAAGTCTACACCCCTGTCTTACACACTTTTTAATCAGAGCACTTCGTTCTTGGTCGTCCACTCTTATTATTCCGTCTCGGCTGTTGTACATATTTTGTATTACCCGTATCTCTCTATAGCGCGGTTTTACATTGTCGAACGCTTTTTTCAGCTCGACAAATCCTATGAGCGTGTCTTGATTTTACTTTAGTCTTGCTTATATTATGAACCACAACGCCAGAATTGCCTCCCTCGTGCCTTTACCTTTTCTAAGGCCAAACTTATCTTCATCTAACACGTTGTCAATTTCCTCTTCCAATTTCTGTATATTATTCTTGCCAGCAACTTGGATTCATAAGCTGTTAAGCTGATTGTTCGATAGTTCTCGCACTTGCCAGATTTTGCATTCTTCGGAACTGTGTGGATAATATTTTTCCGAAAGTCAGATGGTTTTTCGCCAGACTCATACATTCTGCACTCCAACCTGATTAGACGTCTTGTTGCGACTTCCCACAATAATTGTAGAAATTCTGATGTACCAGTAATGTTATCTACCCTTCCGCCGTATTTGGTCGTAAGTCTTCCAAAGCTCTTTTAAATTCTGATCCTAACACTGGATCCCCTATCTGTTCTAAATCGACTCCCGTTTCTTCTTCTATCACATCAGACCCTCATAGAGGCTTTCAATGTATTCTTTCGACCTATCCGGTCTCTCCTCTGCATTTAATACTGGAATTCCCGTCCCACCCTTAATGTTATCACCTTCCCTTTTAATGTCACCGACGGCTGTGTTGACTTTCCTGTATGCTGAGTCCGCCATTCCGACAATCACTTCTTCTTTGATTCCTTCACATTTATCATGCAGTCATTTCGTCTTAGCTTCCCTGAACTTCCTATTTATTTCATTCCTCAGCGACTTGCATTTCTGTATTCATTTTGTACTTTCTCCTTTCATCGATCAACTGAAGTATTTCTTCTGTCACCCATGATTTCTTCTCAGTTACCGTCTTTGTACCTATGTTTTTCTTTCCGACTTCCGCGATGACCCTTTTTAGAGATGTCCATTCCTCTTCAACTGTACTGCCTACCGAGGTTTTGCTTACTGTTGTATCTATAGGCTTAGAGAAATTTAAGCTATCTCGTCATCCCTTTGTACTTCTTTGCGTATTCATTCTTCCTGACTAATTACGTAAACTTCAGCCTACACTTCATCACTACTACATTGTGCTCTGAGTCTATTCTGCTTCTGTTTACGCCTTACAATCCAGTAACGGACCCCAGAATCTCTGTCCGACCATGATGTAATCTAACTGAAATCTACCTGTATCACCCTGCCTTTTCCAAGTATACCTCCTCCTTTTGTGATTCCTGAACAGAATATTCACTATTACCAGCTGAAAATTATTACAGAACTCTATTAGTCTTTCTCCTCTCTCATTCCTTGCCCCAAGCCCATATTCTCCTGTAACCTTTTATTCTACTCCTTCTCCTACAACTGCATTCCAGTCCCCCATGACTATTAGATTTTCATCTTGCTTTACCTACTGTGTCACCCTTTCAATATCCTCCTATACGCTCTCTATCTCTTCATCTTCACCTTGCGACGTCGGCGTCCATACCTGAAGTATCGTTGTCGATATTGGTTTGCTGTCGATTGTGATAACCCTATCACTAAACTGTTCACAGCAACACACCCTCTGCCCTACCTTTCTGGTCATAACGGATCCTTCTCCCGTTACACCATTTTCTGCAGCTGTTGATTCGGCCGCCATCTGACCAGAATCCTTGTGTTCGTTCAATTCCGCTTCACTGACCTCTAGTACTTCTAGATTGGGCCTTTGCATTTCCCTTTTCATATTTCCTGGTTTACTACCACATTAAAGCTTCTGACAGCCACTCTCCGACTCGTAGAACGCAACCCTTTCATTTATTGTTCAATCTTTTTCTAATGGTCAGCTCCCCCTTGGCAGTCCCCTCCCAGAGATTCGTGTGGGTGACTATTCCGGAACTTTTTGGTAATGGACAGATCATCAGCGCACTTATCCCGTGGATACACATTACGTGTCTTTAATGCAGTGGTTTCCTTTGCCTTCAGCAACCTCATCCGTTCATCGCTGCTGATTCTTCCGCCTATATGGGCAGTTTCCAAACCCTAGGAACAAGAGAGTGCCCTGAATCTCTGTCCGCTCCTCCGGCCTCTTTGACAAGGCCGTTGGCAGAATGAAGCTGAGTACTTATGGCGGAAGTTTTCGGCCGCCATTGCTGATTGTTAATCAAAATTTGAGTAGTGTTGCATTTCGAACCCAGGACCGAGTACGGTTTGATTATTCATCAAAGACGCTACCCCTAGACCATTGGATTCCCTCATCAAAACGCTAGAAAACCTCGAATAGCAGGAGCTTGAATACAGAAGCTATCCCATGAAAGCCAATTTATAAAGTTTCCATAGGCAATATTAAACTAGGGAGTTTGAAATATATCACAACCACCTACTAATACCTTAAGAAGCAACTGAGAAGACAAATTACAACACGCATTTATAGGGCGGTCATAAACAGTCTGAAAAGCTTGTAAGGACGTCGGAGAGTAGGTTGTTCTGTGAATAAGTTAGGTTTAAAGTTAGACAGTCAGGTCTCTGCGAGTGTAAATTCAAGCAACTTTCCAGATACACGGCGAAGGTGATAGCTCACAAGACAGTTCAGGCTCTGGCTTGGGTTCGATCCTTACTATAGTCCCAAGTCCAATTTTTGAATCGCTCTCTTATTCGTTTTTGGGACACCAAAAAAAGACCACGTGTGACGACACCACCTGTGTGGGGCAGTTTGAATTTGCACGCGCAACGACTTGATTGGCTAACTTCAACGCTAATTAACGCGGAAACGACGCATCGTATGGCATTTTTTTCTTAACAATTCTCAGCAGAAGGTAGCTTGCAGCACCTTTACATTCTTTTCAGGCAGTTTCTCACCACCCTGTATACATTGAAGCAGTCATTCTCGTTCCGATAGTCAATGCAATAGAAAGAAAACGCTAACACTTAGTACGGTGGGAAGTACCTTCAGGTGTGCAGGCCACAGAATTTTGCAAAGTATGGACGTTGATATAGATGTAAGTACAGGATGGGGGTTTTGTCACTAGACCATGTAACAGGAAATGTTGCCCTGCTTCAGACACACGTCCATCTGCCAGGATCAAAGACGCTGTTTGACCACGTGGCAAAGGAATATCTGCCGGATGAACTAGAGGCTCTGGCGGCCCTGTGGACAAACTTGCCTGTAAGTATGCGCCGACATGCAAATACACACTTTTTCCCACTCGTTTCACAAACGTTTTATAAAACAGTCGTAATAAATGGGGATAAACTGATACAGCTATGCTACTTTTAGAGTTCTGATATAATGATCGATACATGCGTCGTCTTTGGTCGTAATTTTTTGCTCAGCAGAAGGAAGATAGATCGAAATGAACATGTCTCACTGCATGCATAACTAGAAACATCTCTCGTATTTTTTGAGTTTGTACTATATGTAAGCCTAAATAATTCCTTCACAGTTTGTCACGTCTGAAATAACGGCCGTGTTGAAATACTTTATATGTATTTTGAGGGTTTTAATAGCTTGGGTTTTTATAAGCTTGGGTTTACCTTCCAATAGTATGCTCGTTACGAGCCTGCTCCTATAAATAGAAAGTGCTATTTGTCATGGATAACAAGTGACTTTATTCATTTGAGCGTTCTTACGGAAACTACAGTCTGCTTTAAAAATGTGTGTATATGATTTGTTGTTCTTCTCATAACGCGATTCTGCAATGCAAGTGTTAAACTTCTCAACTGCAGAACTTACTTCGACCACCTCGTCAAACTTACATCTTTCGTATAAGAAGATCGTAATAATGCCATAAACAAAGTACCTAATATCGCCATCATACCTCACCAAACGACAGTCTTCAGCAAAAGATGCGTCTTTGCAGATCTGGTTATGTACTTACTCAGGGAAGCGAGAGAGTGCTGTTGAATTACGCTGTACGTTGTTTTTGAAGCCAGAGTGGGCGGGGCATGCGCCATCTTAAATAGACAAAAACATTAGCAGATCGCTGTTTGCGATTATTCTGTCGTCTGTATGCATCAGCAGTTTCAAGTGGTAAAAATTACAGTGCTTTCAAGAATAATATAATGTCAAGAAGGTAATTCGGAACGTTTTTCTCCTATTGAACATGTATTTGCTCTAGTAATACGACACATATGGCTATGATACTGGAGCTTGTTTTTTGTTGAAATATTTCGAATATCCGAGAAGAGAAGGAAGAGATGTCAAAATCATGTTTTCGTAATCGACTTATTTCCACGTTTGATGTTTTTTTGTCGATAACAAATGAACCTGGAACCCCGAAATTAGAACTTGTTTTTTAACTGGTACTGTTTCTTTTTCGTTAATTTTCGGCCTTAAACTCGTACGCACTACATTTTTAATGTTCAAGTTTGCAAAAAACTTACCAACGTTTTCTTTGCTATACCGTTAATGTGTGCGATAAGGATAGAGGCCAGGCATGCTCTAGTATCCTGTGCATATCAGAAAGGAGAACGATTATGAAATGTCAAAGAAACAGAACTGCATAGAAGTATACCTCCACGCAGCAGTACTCCAAAAGAGGACTGACAAGTATAGTGTAGGTAGTCTCTTTAGTAGATCTGTTGTATCTTCTAAGTGTTCCTTGATCCGCCTTCCCCATACCATTTTCTAAGTGTTCTTTCCAGTTTAACTTGTTCGTAATTGTAATTAGTGGTAGTTGTAGTAGTAGTAGCTTTATTCATCGGTAGATCTCTTTTTACAAGGATATATGACATGTCAAAGTATTTATAAGTTTAGATCAATTTAAAATGAGCTAAATCGTGTACACATATATTTACAGATTTCTAGTTAGACATATTCATTAGATTTACTCCTGGTATCCAGTACTTTTTTTTTACAAATAACTTATTAAAATAATGTAATGCCACACCGTTCACTCATATCTCACTATCAGTCACTGCACACACTACACACACATTGTTTCATAACACTTCACTCACTCCACACACACACACACACACACACACACACACACACACACACACAGATTGGTGATCTGTGGGCCATTTTCTGTCAACTTCCCATTTGCTATCCTGAAAAACTCAGTCAGCATCCCTCCATAATGAGTGAGATGTTGAGCTCAGAAAGAGGAAGAGGTTTTAGAATTGTGCTATGCATAGATTGGTGGTAAGTATTTCTAGAAAGGAAAAAAAAACATTAAGTGAAGGTGGTGTGTGTAATTTTGGATGCTTTATAACAATTTTTATTATTATTATTATTATTTATTTGCACAACATTTTTTTATCAAACCCCTACTCACTTTTATCTAAGTAATCCTTCAATGTATAAAATGTATTGCATAACAGGTACTTTTTAGCCGCCTTTTAAATATGTGTATTTTTGCAATTTCTTTAATCTCTTTTTGGTAATTTATTGTACAGTTTTATTCCTTGGCAGAAAATGTTGTTTTGAGTTTTATGTGTGTTTTTTTCTTGGTAAATGTAAGTTGAGTCCATCTCTTCTTGCATGATCATGGACAGAGCTATTTGTGCAGTAATTACCAATGTTATTTTTGATGTGTATAACTGACTGGTAAATGTATTCACATGGAGCAGTTAAAATACCCAGTGTTTTGAACAGATCTTTATAATGAGCTCAACTAGTATTTTTCATTATTATTCTTATGGCTCTTTTCTGTAATTTGAAAATTGTGCGTTTGTTCCCCAGAAAGAATGCCATACCTAAGAATTGAGTGTGCATATGAATAATATCCAACTAAAAGACACTGCATGTTACACACTGATGATAGGACTCTAAGGGTATAACAAGCCGATGACATTCTGTTTGCAAGTACCTTTGTGTGTTCACGCCACTACAACTCAGAATCAATATTCGTTCCTAGAAATTTTGCATTTGTTACACAGTTTATAGATCTGCCTTCTACATTTAATATAACATTGACATTTTTCCTCTTCGAACTGAAATCATGGCATTAGCTATTTATGTTCAAAGTCACTTTATTGCTTATTGACCAATCATAAACCTCTTGGAAATTTCATTTGCGTTCTCGGCAAGTAGTTCTTTTGTTTTCTCAGTGACTATAATATTGTTGTCATCAGCGAAGAGAATTTTTTCACCATGAGTAGCACTAGTGGGAAAATCATTGATGTATATCAGGAATAATATTGGTCCTAATGTGCTACATTGCGAGGCCCCTATGTTAATGTATTTTGTACTATGGGTGACTGCGTATTTTTGCCACTTCGGAACCCTAACTGCGATTCGCTTAAAAGATTGTATTTATTCAGGTAATTTATTAACCTGTCTTTCATAATTACTTCTATTAGGTTTGAGAATGCTGACAGCACGGCAATGAGCCGGTAATTTTCTATGTCTTCTGCATTACCTTTCTTAAGCAAAGGTACAACTCTGGCCTGTTTTTACTGCTCTGAAAATGTCCCTGATGTGAAGGATTCATTTATTATATCGGTTAAGGTGCCTTGTATAATCCCTATGCATTGTTTCAGTACACACATTGGTACTTCATCTAAGTCTTCTGATTTTTATTTTTTAGTTTTTGAACAGTTTTATTGATTTCATTCTCTGTCGTTGAAAGTAACATCACTGAGTATAGTACAACATTATTTACAGGGTTTATATCTGTTTGGGGGAATTTTTGCTGTAACTTCTCCGGAATAGTAGAAAAATGCTCATTTACATAGTTTGTTAATTTCTGAGGATCATTTATTACTTTATCTCCTCCCTTAGCAGTATGTTATTCTGCGATTTTTTGTCTCTCCCCAGACTGATTACTAGATATATATAGTCGAATTTGACTGATTTACTGTGTAACAGAAATTTAACGGATTGCTTTTAGCACTCATGTGGATGACCTCACCCTTTTCTTTATTTCGGATCACTTGCCAATTTTCGCACCATACTGTTTAGAACTACATAGAACTTTATAATTTCCTCTGTATTAAATGGTCATGGTCTGTGTGAGTGTGTGCTGTGTAGTCCGACCTCACTAGATCACACAACATGGTATTCCAACCACTTGATCTTACGCACCACATGTACTCTGTTATAGGTACATACAGTTCAGTTGCCGAAAACAGAGTGACAAATAAACAGACACAGACAGGGCATACGGAAAATAATGTGAACACCTGTACTTACTTGCCGGCTGATATGGCCGAGCGGTTCTAGGCGCTTCAGTCCGGAACCGCGCTGCTGCTACGTTCGCAGGTTCGCATTCTGCCTCGGGCATGGATGTGTGTGATGTCCTTAGGTTAGTTACGTTTAAGTAATTCTAAGTCTAGGGGACTGATGACCTCAGATGTTGAGTCCCAAACTGCTTAGATCCATTTCACCCATTTATGTTCTCACTTGGGAATGGTTTATTAATAAGGGGCTGGACCCCCATTTGTCCGTTATACAGCTGCTATTCTTCTTGGAATACTGGCATATAATGATTGTATAGCCTGCAGTGCAATGTTGTGCCATCCTTCAATCAGAACCTTTTCTAAATTCTGCAGAGATGAGAAAGGCGAAAATTTGCTCCAGAGTTTTCGCTCCAATACCGCCCACAAGGGTTCGATAATATTCAAGTCCGGATACTGTGCTGGCCAGGGAAGACGCTGCTGTTCAGTTTCATGCCCTTCATACCACGATTGTATTGTCCTGACTGTGTGAATGGGTGAATTATCGTCCAGAAATATGGCATCGTTGTTGGGGAACAACATTTGAATCATAGGATGAACCTGATCAACTAAAATGTTGACATAATCGTTGGTTGTAACACGGCCTTGAGGGTAATGTCGCACAAGCAAAATACCATGATACGGTTGCTGACACCACCACATTTCCACCTCCACGCTTAACCGTTGGAGTCATGCAATGAGGATTGTAGGCTACTTTTGGCAATCTCCAGACGTAAACCCGGTCCAATGTTGGAGACAACAAAAACGTTGATTCGTCGGACCATATGACGTGTTTCCACTGGTCATCCGTACAGGACTTATGCTAATGACACAATGTTTAAGGCTTTTTTCATGTTGGTTGTCTTCCCTAAGGATTTCGGTATAGCAGCTCGTCTATCACTATTCGCTTTTAGGAGTTCTCGGCGGACAGTGTCGATAGATACAGGCTCTTGAAGATGGCTGTTGAGCTGTGCAGTAACTGCAATCGCCGTAGTTCCGTGTTTCGACACAATTCGTGTTACCGTACGATCATCTCTGTCATTTAGTACTGATTTGCGCCCACTATTGTATTTACACGATGCTGTCTTTTCATGTTTTATGTGGTCTGTCATGACTGTTGCACTTGGAACAATGAATGTTGGCTGTGTTGGTTACTGACGCTCCAGCTAATCGGGCCCCCACAATCTTCCCTGTTTGTGACTCTGTTAGGTCTTTCATTGCACGTCGAGCTCGGCCTCTGAATGCGAATACGAAGTGTGATTACTCGTAAGCAACCTGCACTGATGCCTAGTCCGCACGCAACATGCACAGTCCAGCGCGACACTTGTCTTACCTGCGTTTCTGACCGTCTGAAGCAACCATCCAATGTTCTCATTGTTTTGCCTATCCCCTGTACATTCGCCCGTATGTCGGTAAACAGAAAGAGATAGTGTAAGTCATCTAGCACAGTGAGAGCTGCCTGGCGAGAATCCTTGATCATTCCTGTTAATTTCACTGTTGGTATTTGCCGAAACTTTATTATATGGTAATGGTAAAACACTCCTTTTTGCCACTATTTTCACCACATTAGATATGAAAATCGTGACTTGCACATTCTGAGAGGCAATGCTGTTTGATAAACAGGTCATAATAAAAGTTACTGTAGGCTGTTGCACTGGAAAGAACAAACATCGTACAGTAAGGAGCGTGGCGGGTCAGAGGCTCCGACAGACGATGATGATTCTGCTCCGTCGTTCTGTTGCTCATTCGTCTCGCCAAAACATCATAGAGAACTAGGGTTGCCAGGTTTTCAAACTCAAAATAGGAATATTTTGGAATTTTGTCCAAAATAGTCCCATAGTTGCAATATCGGCAGGTTTTATCTTAAGGAGGCCGTTATGAACCACTGAATACAAAAGTAAACACAGACAATGAGTGTGTCCCGAAACGTTTACCTGCTGGAACTCAGTTTGCAAACAGCTTGAACATTAAATAGTATTCGTTATTGTAGAAAGCACATAAAATATTTAATTAAATCAACTTTTACAGCATTTTAGCTCTAGTCATATTTACTCCAGTAATTAATTACAACTACAGCAACTATTTACTCTTTACTAAAATATTTTATTAAAACAACATTTCTAAAATCATAGCCCTATAAATATTTACCATTTGATTTGCACTCATAAAAAACGTGACATTACTTTTTACATGTTTGAGAAACTCTGTACGTGAAAAGTTGAAATTTGCAACTATTGTAATTCAAACGATCCTGTCGGAGGAACGTCCGCAACTGAGCATTATACCAGAGGTTGAAAATAAGGCTACAGTTGTAAGTTTCTTTTATTAGAACACCGTCGATTTCGAGATCTTACACACCCCATCTTCAGATCTCATATTGAAAATAGCAAGAGATGCCTATTGTTTTCCATATATGTATATTTCGTAACTGGTCAGTATTTTCCGTCATTACTTTTCTGGCTCTTAATTAGTCTTAACGAATGTACGGCATATGCCTGTTTCCAATTGTGAGGTCTACAGGGCCCACCCACTTCATTTTACATAGCTGTAAAGTATCCTCTTTTAATAGAAGTGTGCATGCTTTTTTATTTTTCATCCTATGACTGTGATGTATTATTGTGCTGCGTCATTATCTGTGCTTGACTAATTTTAAATTTACCTGTCTTTGATGATGTAAAATTCGTCTCAGGTCTTAAGTAAGCCTCGATTAGTTGTCGACTTTTAGTTAGGAGCTTTTAAATTGACCCAACTTTCAATGTGTCCTTTTCGTGGTATTGCTGCTATTAACTGGCGTAAATGTTTCTGGAAGTGTGGACTGTAAGGTTCCACTACTTTCCCTTTTCATCAGTAGCGAAATGCTTGTAAATAGGAACGGCTGCCGGCCATTGTGGCCGTGCGGTTCTAGGCGCTTCAGTCTGGAACCGCGTGACCGCTACGGTCGCAGGTTTGAATCCTGCCTCGGGCGTGGATGTGTGTGATGTCCTTAGGTTAGTTAGGTTTAATTAGTTCGACGTTCTAGGGGACTGATAACCATAGATGTTAAGTCCCACAGTGATCAGAGCCATTTGAACCATTTTTTAGGAACGGCGCATGTGTATGTTCTTCTAACTGATACAATGGCGGGTTGTTCCACGTCACCACAAACGTATCTCCACTAAATTAAAAACATCCATACCACACGTGTAAAGGGAAATGTTTCATTGCGTTTTACGGTTTATACATAAATTTTACGTCGCCAGCTTCCACTCAGTTTTACTAGAGTTCTGTACTGCCCCGTTCAATATGTTCCTTTATTACACATAATGCACTTTTAACGTTTTTCATGTAACTTCCAAAATAATGTTTCCATTTTTTTAATTTTTCATTTTAAATGTAAATGTGAGCAGCCGGGCTAGTGTCCCCGCGCTCTTCTTCCAGTCAACAGATGGCAGTACTTTTGCCACTCTTGTTTACCAGTTTGCTTCGTCCTTCGTGTCCGCTACTCCATGCTCAGCGCTCACCGGTAGCACACCTCGTCTTGTCCACCGCGGTGCTTGGAGTCACAGCATCAAGGGAAAGTGTCCTGGTGTTCTTTGCTTATTTCTTTATCCAGGCAGTCGTCTGTAGCACTGTCTGGTGCCACTTTGGCATTGACTTGGGTTTTACAGCACCTAGCCCCACCGGACATTTTTAAACTATTTGTGGAATCTACTTTTGTTTTCTATGTTTATTGCTGCGTATAAAAATTATGTCTCATGCTGTTTTCAGTACGACACCTGAAAATGGGCGTATAAGAGCCAGAAACCGGTTGTGTTCTCAATAAAAGAACCTTACACCTATAGCGGTATTTTCAGTCTCTGGTTTTGTAATTCAGCCTTAGTAAGTACGTAAAGCAGGTGTTAACAGTTTTCATCACTAGATGGCGTCACACCTCACGTCCACATCGTACCCTAGCCGGCGCACGCGCCACACAGTCTGATGCCACCTGTTTCGGTATACACAAGCAGCCCTTAGCGGCAATCTTTAATTTGTAACTAGAAATGACAGTAAAACTTTTACGTACGATGTTTTATTATGTGACGTGCCCTTTTTGGCGTTAAAATAGTATGACGAAAGCTGTTATGTCAACTTCTTACGTATGTAAGTGCATCTTTATATACGAATATTTATTATTACTGTCTCATATTTTTCTTATGCATGACTAACTTTGTATCCCTCTTCTTTAGGTAATATAAATTCTGATGAAGAATCCCTTAGTTTAGGAGTCGAAACCATGGCCAATTCGACTACAAAATCCATTGCAACCAGTAGGCTGTCTTTACTATAAAAAATAATTTCACGGTTGCTGCAAACAACAATGTTTAAAGTATGGCTCTGACCACTATGGGACTCAACTGCTGTGATCATTAGTCCCCTAGAACTTAGAACTACTTAAACCTAACTAACCTAAGGACATCACACACATCTATGCCCGAGGCAGGATTCGAACCTGCGACCGTAGCAGTCGCACGGTTCCGGACTGCGCGCCTAGAACCGCGAGACCACCGCGGCCGGCTGTTTAAAGTTGTTAATAAGTTCAACAAAACTTCTGTTTCTTACAGCAGTCCATTTGGTAGTCATCAATAAAAACATCCTTTCAGTATGGGTATTGGATCCTGGGATGGTCGTTACAAAACTCAAAATTATTTTCAAATTTGGCACATTCGTTCCTTTGTTATAAATGTTACATTCTACCAATATAGTAAATTACAACTTTTTCTGTGGTTGATGCATACTGCAAACATTCTATTGCCCCTCCATATGCTATGCTGAATTTCCTTATGCATAAAGCAGTGTTTTTCAGCGTTTTTCAATACGCGACACCTGACCAAGTAAAAAAAAAACTGGCGATTCCCAGAATCGTAATAAAACTATTTCATTGATTGCACAGGCAAAGTATTTAATTTTCTTTTTACTGATAACACACTAATCGAGATGCCAAGCGCACTGTGCAATGTAGTGGAGGCGTGGGGCGAGAACTGGTCAGCGGTCGCACAGGCGCACATGTTCGCTCCTTCCAGCCAGTTGTGCGTGGTACACGTAGTAGTGGCGGATACGAATCAAATTCGAAAAAAAAAACAATCACTTTAATGACGGTTATTTCAAGTGCGGTTTTATTGTCATGAACAATAAATGTCAAAGAGTAATTTGCGGCTAATTATTGTCACCACCAATGTTTATGCGTCATCTATCAGATAAAAATTTTAAGGAAGCTGATAAATCGTGCGTTTCCTCGATGATAAACTTAAAATTGAATTTTTGTTGGTTCGTTAACAATAATATTATGTGACTAATGATCTACTTAGCCGCATACAAATGCGAAGGATCTTATTTCGCCAGCAGCCCTGGATTATGATTCAGCTTATATTCAGTAAAAAAGCTAAAAAGCGTGTCGCTCTCTGATAATACCATCAAAAGCAGAATAAACCACAGGGCGGAGACATTGGAGAACAATTATTCTAAAAATTAAATCTTTGCAGTTTGCTGAATCTATTGATATTTCAGACTGTGTGCAATTTATGGTATTTGTGCACTTCGAAGCGGACGAAAGTATCATGGAAGACATTTCATTTTGCAAAGCACTTACTCCGAGTACTACTATCCTGTGTTTGCACGACATGTTTTGGGAAACAAATCGAAACTACAATATCTATTGGATAAAATGTATCGTCATTTCCATTGATGGTGCTGAAGTTTCGAATTACAATAAAAATGGGCTTGTTGCGAAATTAAAATCCGTAATGCCATGTGATTCGTGGACAAACTGCTGGCAGGTACGGTTTTGCCTTCCGATTTAAATCACGTGCTTAAAGTTTTGAACTCAGCGCTGCAAATTCGACTGTTTAGAATCTTTTGTGGAGACATGGGTTCGCTGCATCAAAATCTCCTTGATCAACAGAAGTCAGGTGGCTTTCCAAAGAAAAAGTATTGACGTGCGTTCTGGAAATAAAAGCTGAATTCTTAATGTTCATACAAGATTATAAGTCTGGGTTTGAGAATTATTCTTGTGACCTTGTTTTTCTATTAAAATCAGTATTTCTTGCTTATCTTTTAACCACCTAAATATTTCAAATAAAAGCTTCTAAGGGAGAGAAGAAAACGTTATAACGGCAACGGATAAATGAAATGATAACTCGCAGAACTTCGTTTGTGGTCAACGTCTTTACAAAAGATGATGTATTAGTGTCACCCCTCACTTCAGAAAATTTTCTTAAAACCTACAATGGACCAGTCGGTGGCAGTAAGTAATCACATGCCTTGCATAGTACAGAGTTTGCATAATTTAGAAGAGGAACTATTACGTTAGTTTGCGGAATTGAACTATGAAGCTGGCAACGGTCATAGATGGACAATTGTGTTTTGGGTGAAGAGAAAAGAAGAATATTCACGACTGGCAAGGAAAGCTTTGAAATTATTAGTGGCGTTCGCCTCTTCCTACCTGCGTGAATTAGTTCAAAAAATGGTCCAAATGGCTCTGAGCACTATGGGCTTAACTGCTGTGGTCATCAGTCCCCCAGAACTTAGAAGTACTTAAACCTAGCTAACCTAAGGACTTAACAGACGTCCATACCCGAGGCAGGATTCGAACCTGCGACCGAAGCGGTCGCGCGGTTCCAGAATGTAGCGCCTAGAACCACTCGGCCACCCCGGCCGACCGTGAATTAGTGTTCTCTACAATGGTCAACACAAAATCTAAGAAGAGAAATAGGCTTCAATCAGAAAATGATTTGGTTATTTGTGTATTAAAAGCAGAACTGCTATTTGACAAGTTGCTTATAAATAACCTGTTACGGCCTCCTCATTGAAAAATGGTTCAAATGGCTCTGAGCACTATGGGACTCAACTGCTGTGGTCATTAGTCCCCTAGAACTTAGAACTACTTAAACCTAACTAACCTAAGGACATCACACACATCCATGCCCGAGACAGGATTCGAACCTGCGACCGTAGCAGTCCCACGGTTCCGGACTGCGCGCCTAGAACCGCGAGACTACCGCGGCCGGCTCCTCATTGAAGAATCTGTTGTAATTTTATTGTAGTGTAGTGCAGGACCTACAAACCTTCCCCTTTAACTGGCTAAGAGGCACCAATGGCAGGTAGCTCTGGAGTCAACCTGTGATTAAAAACTGTTAGAAACAATGTCCGAGAAGCGTAAAGTATGATTTTACATAATTCAAATGAGAGACGCTGCTCATTAACCATAAAATAAAGCACTGTGTATTTGATCATAATAGCTGGATCGCAACATTATTGTGTCTGACTTTACTCTTGATGGTGTGGCTTATGCTCCACGGGTAAGAAACGACCATGAGATAACAGAAAATGTTGAAGAATAAATAGCCTAATGTGTATATCATTGTTATAAAGTCTAGTCACATTTAATGTGACCACCTATCACAAACCTGAATGAGCACCTCTTGCAGACCAGACCGCTGCATCAGATGTGAGAATAGGGTCAGCTAGGTTCTGGAATATACCGACAGGGATATGGAGCCATGCCAACTCCAGCGCCGTAGCCAGCTGAACTAGGCTGGACAGTCGAGGATCCATGGCGCGAAAATCCCGAGGCCCACAGACCGTCGACTGGGTTTTAATTAGTGAGTTTCATGGCCAGGAGAGTATGGTAAACTCAGCCTGGTTCTTTTCGAACTGCGCACGTACACTGCGAGCAATATGACTCGTTGCATTGTCATACTAGTAGATGCCATCCCAACGTGCAGAGGAGAAAACAAAGTGAATTTAGGGGTATACTTCGTCCCCAAGGACAGATACATACATGTGTCGAACCATTGTGCCTTCCAGAATGATGAGGTCACCCAGGGAAGGCAACGATTGTTTCGTATAGCAAGTAAGACTCAGATGCGAATAATGGTATCTAAGCGACGACCAGCTCTATAGTCAGTTTGTAAAGGAAACTTCGGAGTAGGAATTAAAATCCATGGAGAAGAAATAAAAACTTAGAGGTTCGCCGATGACATTGTAATTCTGTCAGAGACAGCAAAGGACCTGGAGGGGCAGCTGAACGGACTGGATAGTGTCTTGGAAGGAGGATATAAGATGAACATCAACAAAAGCAAAACGATGATAATGGAATGCAGTCGAGTTAAGTAAGGTGACGCTGAGGGAATTACATTAGGAAATAGGCACTTAAAACAGTAAAGGTGTTTTGCTATTTGCTGAGCAAAATAACTGATGATGGTCGAAATAGAGAGGATATAAAATGTAGACTGGCAATGGTAAGGAAAGCGTTTCTGAAGAAGAGAAATTTGTTAACATCGGGTATAGAGTTAAATGTCTGGAAGTCGTTTCTGAAAGTATTTGTATGGAGTGTAGCCATGTATGGAAGTAAACGTGGACGATAAATAGTTTCGACAAGAAGAGAATAGAAGCTTTCGGAATGTGGTGCTACAGAAGAATGCTGAAGATTAGATGGGTAGATCACATAACTAATGAGGAAGTATTGAACAGAATTCGGGAGAGGGGAGTTTGCGGCACAACTTGACTAGTGGAAGGGATCGATTTGTAGAACATGTTCTGAGGCATCAAGGAATCACCAATTTAGTATTGGTGGGCAGCGTGGAGGGTAAAAATGGTAGAGGGAGACCAAGAGACGAATACGCTAAGCAGATTCAGAGGGATGTAGGTTGCAGTAGGTAGTGGGAGATGAAGAAGCTTGCACAGGATAGAGTAGCATGGAGAGCTGCATCAAACCAGTCTCAGGACTGAAGAACACAACAACAACAACGTTTTTGTACTGGTATTCAGACATGCAGTGGGCTGGTTGTTTTACTTACGTTTTTACAATTTCAAAAGAAGACAAAATTTCTTTTTAATTGCTATAATATTTGGGATATGTTACTATAAATTATCTTCTTTAGTAGGCTTCTAGACGATGTTTTTCAACTCTTGCATAAAGCACTTTCAAGCTAACAATGATTCAATTCACGGAAATCACATTTGTCAACATGAAAGAAACGAGAAATAATGGAGATGACCAGCAACGACAGTTTTGGGGCAATTCCGATCCATCCCCAGAGCTACGAAAATACTAGGGTCGTTCAAGAGTAATAATTTGGTGACAGTATACATCAACATGTCTTGTCCATGTCCTACTTTTCTACGTAATCTCCATCATGTTCTATGGCCGTGCGCCAACGTTGTGGAAGAGCATGTATTCCCAGCTGGTCAAACCCTTTTCCTGTAGGCGTAGCCATGTCTTCACTGCGTGACGCACACCTTCGTCGTCATCAAAGTGTGTTCCCCGTAGGGAACTTTTCAGCAGCCCAAAGAGATCGAATTCAGAGCGTCCCCGGTCTGTACTGTAGGGTGAATGTGCAGCCCAGTTTGACGATGTGATCCAAGGTTCTCAGACTTGTGTGTGGACGTGAATTATCGTGTTGGAGCAAGATTACTGCTGAATTCTTGCCCGATCGTACGTCGGAAACGGTTCTTGAGTTTATGCAGAGTCTTCACGTATGGGTGCTGATGACCCCG